>NW_027004357.1:60000-152090 GCF_036934945.1 Oncorhynchus masou masou
CATACACAAACAAACCAAAAACTCAGGTAAGACCCCCACCCATAGGAGACCCACCCACACTACAAGCCTGAACCAGGAATGCCTGTCAACTGTACATCACAGGTACATACATGGGACAACCAAAAAGGAACCACCTAAAATCATCCATCTGGATCAAAACCTCTCTCACAGGAGTAAACATCAATATTCAACACCGGACCTCTAACCCCCCCCCCCCCAGGTAAAGTATCCCTCACAGGACAGGTTGCATCAACTCCGGAGGACACACATCAATGGAAACAGCATAAAAAAGTTTTTTCGGATCCGTACATCCCATAATCCAAGTGGACTTGAACACCGCAAAACAGCCAAATCTACCGCATATCCGGGAACCCAAGTGGACAGGAACGCGACCAAAGCTAAAACTCCGCTAACAAGCGCCAACTAGAAAAGATTAAAAAAAGCACCATTCTCGACCCGAGAAATAAGGAACACCCCCCTAGTAACCCTACCTGCAACTATCCTTCAACAAAGAAACAAGGTTCAAGCCCTCTAACACCACAAAAAGACCAAAAAACAAAACTACTACTTCTCCCTGCACATCGCACCTTACTACATATGAGTAAACGTGACTCGACAAAAATCGGAGGAAAAAAGAACTCAACCACATTCAAAGACCTATAACCGGACCTATGGGTCACCCAGAACCCCAACTAAAAATTCTACAGGAACCCACAGATGTCCACTCTACCCTCTACCTCTCCTGGACCCACAGAACCTCACCTTTGGGTATTTCCAACCCCAAACCTCCTACCAGAGCAGACCGCTCCCAACGTTAACACACAAGTCAATGGAGACACAGGGGTCAAACACACACTTTTCACAGGAGGATCTATCATACTTCTACACATCACAGGAACTCCACGAATGGCTCCTCCTGACCCCAGGACTTCTAGTCTTACTTAAAATTCACCTGGTACCCCTCGGACACCCACAACCCAAACAGCACCCCAAAAGCAAAGTGTCTACTTCTCCTATACAATTCCCCATAGGAATCAACGACGGAGGCCTTCCCATCACATAACAGACTAATAGACGCCTCTCCCCAAAAGCCAAGCGATCTCATTGGACAAGCCACGGTCGTGTCTCTCACATGAACACCGCATGCACACCTCATGCACCAATAGGATTCGAGACCTGGCAAAACCACACACCCCTCAATTCCTATAAAAGAGGAACATCCCTCAGCATCAGTACCATTCTACCTGAACACCTCTTGAAGACACTTCACCTGGAGAAGATACAAGCTGGACCTCTACCAAAGAACTGCACCCAAGATGACTACTCCAACTGAAAGACCAGACCCCAGCTCCATGCTACACCATGGATACACCTCACCTGGACCAAGCCGCCAGCTGGTACTCCACACTCCCCACGAATATCCCTCTACTCCTTTTGAACAAAAGGCCCCTGAATAGCTTCATGCTACACCCCGAATCTGGACCACTCTGAGCCGTTTTTAAATCCTTGCGATTTCTCCCCTAAAATCTAGGTACCCCCACATCACGGAACCCATCCTCCAGAGAATCAACGCCCTTTTTGGCATTTTTTCTTCAACAGACCTTCATAGACCTCCAGACCATCGGGCCTCAACTACACATATACCCACACACACACCCTATTTTTTCTGGTCCAAAATACGGCCTTTTTACCGTACTACGACCAAGTGCACTTTTTTCTGCACTTTTCTTTTCTCCTCCCTGCCACCTGATGAAGCCGAGTAAGGCAGAAACGCGTCGTGGCTGGGCTACCCCTAGATCTGGTGTGATGCTGTAAGGAAGGCAGGTTCCACACAGACTTCGGGGGTATCTCCTTTTGGCTACCTATTTTCATTTGTACTTTTCTCTTACCCTTATTTTGAGTTTTACACAGGGACACACTACAATGGAAGATCTACGAGACAACAAGGACCCCGGGCACTCTGATGGCAACTCAGACCCCCTACTCTACAACAAAACGGGCCCACAAATTTCGACGGGGCATAGATACTCACTTAGACCCTCTACACCTTTTAAGAAGAGACGCACAGAGGGGCCAGCCGAAAAAAAGTTTCAACTGGTAACCGAGTCTCATTGCAGGAACGTCGACTTCGCCTGACATTACGTCTCTTTTTCAGGCTTCTACGAATGGCACAACAGGCTCCCACCACTACAACCCCGACCACACAAGACAACTCGGTCTCACAAACCCAAGACAAACCGGAACCAAGAACAAAGAAACCCCTCTAAAAAAGCGGCCAAACCCCCACCATACCAGAGGACCCAGAGACCCGGTCATACCCTCATAAGGTTGACATAGGGATGGGCTCCTTTTGGGCAACACAAACCCTCCTAACCTTCGCCCACATCATACCCTGACCAGTATGATTGAGGGAACGTAACAGAGGCAGAGTGTTAAGGTGGCCTCTGATTTTGTATCTCCATCCCATACCCAGACCTGGGTGGTATGGAATAATAATCAGCAGGAACAGGTTAACACTCCGTTACCACCTACCTCCATACTCTCTTCCCAATCAACACCATCATTCATGGGATTGCTGGACAGAACCACTGGATGACATCCCCAGCAGACAACCAAACCCACATTATGCGAATCCAGGACCCTCTAGACACCTAGCCCCTCGAGAAGGACACGCCTCAAACCTGCCAAACAGGTCACCTCTTCAAACAGAATACCACCACCGCTCACCACACCATAGGATGGAGAGATGGGACGTAAAGAAACTCTCCCTAGAAGCAAAGAAACTCTCCCTAGAAGCGGTTCAACCCCACCATACCTGATGGCCTACCATACAACTCACCAAGCTACCGAGTGGCTACTCGCATCCAAATAAAAACTCCAGCCCAAACAACTACTCCCTCTTCACATACTCATCCTGGCCTTCAAAAGGAACAAAAATCTTAAGGATTCCTTGGTCAACAGCCACTTCCAAAATAAAAACCACAACGAAGACATCAAAGAATCTCACCGGGACCCACGGACCATGGATGGACCTCCCAAACCCCTCAAGGACCAACACCCCTTCCAAAGGGAACCAATGCCAGAAGAACTCTCCCTAGAAGCAGATCAACCCGATCATATCTGATGGCCTACCCCCAGGACCAACACCACTACCACGGACTGGACCACCACTGAGGCTTCCAGTACAGCGGAAGAACATCTGGACATACACTGCACCCACACCTTACACACCCCACCTCCCATATAAAAAATAGGGGGTCATTTAGACCACAAAAATAGACCTCAAATAGCACTATAGAGTTACCGTGACCACGGACTCTCAAAAAATATTTAGCTTTAGTTACTTTTACTTACACATTATTAATTTTTTTTTTTATATTTAAATATTTATATTTATATAATTTTTCTTTTTTGTTTCTGGAAGTAAGAGTTACCATGACCATGGACCCTTTATGGAAAGAAACAATAAAATAGTACACAAATAGACCAAATTCAAACAAAAAAAACCCTCACCAACCTACCATCCCTCTAAAAATATTTTTTGGAGACACCCACCAGCACCCCCAACGGAAGAGAACCTTTTTTCTCCAACTACTCTGGGGACCCCGACCTTGGCGACTCCCCCGCAGCGATACGATCCTAAGCAATTAGGCCCTTCCATACACCAAGTGTCAGGATTTGGCCAGGGTTGTTCCGGGTTTTGGTCACTAGATGCCCCCATTGTGCTTTTTGACCTTATGTTTTTTCCCTTGTTCCCCATTATTATTTGCACTTGTGCCTCGTTTCCCCTGATTGTATTTAAACCCTTAGTTTCCCTCAGTTCTGTGCTCTGTGTTTGTATGTTAGCACCCAGCCCTAGTGTTCTGTGTATTCTTGTCGATTCCGGTGGATGCTCTTGTGGAATTCTGTTTTTGTTTTTGAGTATCTTTTGAGGCTTTTTTGTGCTATTCCTACCACCTTTTGGATTTACCATTTTGTATTGAAGGACTTCTCCTTTTTACTTTATTAAATACACCGTCTTAAGTACTGCTGTGTCTGCCTCATCTTCTGGGTTCTGCTGACTATTCGTGGCTCAGTTGGTTAAGTGACTGTTTCTCACTCCGGAGACCCAGGTTCGCAACCGGGTCCTGACACCAAGCAAGAAGACAGGAGGATATGGATAGACCGGACTCCTTCGGGACCTCTCGGGGTTCTGTTGGCAGACCAATCGGCTCAACCCTCCCAGCCCCAATACACTCGGGAGACTCACGTAACGCGCTGGACGACTATCTACCCCAGTTTAGAATTGGATTGGCAGTATGTTCAGTAGCGCGTGGGTGGTCCCAGCGGGTTGGGGCAGTTAAGTCCTCGAAAAGTGGGGCTTTCGGGTATGGCGCTGCGGCTGGAGGACTCGCGTCGGCCGTGTAATCCCTGGGGTGCCCAGATAATGTCTGGCGGAGAATTGGATCCCTCGGAATAATTTCCCATGGGGGGATCCCTTACCCTGCCGTACTTAGCCTGGACAACCGAACCACTTTTTTTACCTGGACTAGAAAAAAAATTCACTGTCTAGGGATGATATACCTCTGGAAACATTACGATCCTGGAAGGGAGTAACTCCACTGGTCACTATTACCCAAAACCACTGAATTACCTACGACTGAGATGGTGGGGATGGAAACACCCAATTAACTTCTACTACTGCCGGACGTTTCATACGTAAGTCAGAGAAGGTTTGCCGGTTTCTAAACCCTCCATACACCTACCGAAACACAGGACGAAACTCCAAGGGCGGATGCATGACAACCGTATAGAGGGCTCGCCTTCTGGGTTTTTGTCTGCTCAAACCACTGGTAGTTTAAAGACTGACCACTTGACAGGGACACATGGCAACCGACTGGGGTCCGGACCTGCACAAGGTACGCAACTCGATGGTTTTGCCTGATCCTACGTTGAGTTGACAGACCTACCTTAACTTAACCTTAACCACTTAACCCTAACCCTCTAACCCCCCACCCCCCTAACCCTACATGCTTCAAGACGGCCACCATTTTTCCTGTTCCCAAGAAAGCTAAGGTAACTGAGCTAAACGACTACCGCCCCGTAGCACTCACTTCCGTCATCATGAAGTGCTTTGAGAGACTAGTCAAGGACCATATCACCTCCACCCTACCTGACACCCTAGACCCACTCCAATTTGCTTACCGCTCAAATAGGTCCACAGACGATGCAATCTCAACCACACTGCCCTAACCCATCTGGACAAGAGGAATACCTATGTGAGAATGCTGTTCATCGACTACAGCTCGGCATTCAACACCATAGTACCCTCCAACCTCGTCATCAAGCTCGAGACCCTGGGTCTCGACCCCGCCCTGTGCAACTGGGTACTGGACTTCCTGACGGGCCGCTCCCAGGTGGTGAGGGTAGGTAACAACATTTACATTTACATTTAAGTCATCTAGCAGACGCTCTTATCCAGAGCGACTTACAAATTGGTGAATTCACCTTCTGACATCCAGTGGAACAGCCACTTTACAATAGTGCATCTAAATCATTAAGGGGGGGGGGGTGAGAAGGATTACTTATCCTATTACTTATCCTATTCCTTGAAGAGGTGGGGTTTCAGGTGTCTCCGGAAGGTGGTGATTGACTCCGCTGTCCTGGCGTCGTGAGGGAGTTTGTTCCACCATTGGGGGGCCAGAGCAGCGAACAGTTTTGACTGGGCTGAGCGTGAACTGTACTTCCTCAGTGGTAGGGAGGCGAGCAGGCCAGAGGTGGATGAACGCAGTGCCCTTGCTTGGGTGTAGGGCCTGATCAGAGCCTGGAGGTACTGCGGTGCCGTTCCCCTCACAGCTCCGTAGGCAAGCACCATGGTCTTGTAGCGGATGCGAGCTTCAACTGGAAGCCAGTGGAGAGAGCGGAGGAGCGGGGTGACGTGAGAGAACTTGGGAAGGTTGAACACCAGACGGGCTGCGGCGTTCTGGATGAGTTGTAGGGGTTTAATGGCACAGGCAGGGAGCCCAGCCAACAGCGAGTTGCAGTAATCCAGACGGGAGATGACAAGTGCCTGGATTAGGACCTGCGCCGCTTCCTGTGTGAGGCAGGGTCGTACTCTGCGGATGTTGTAGAGCATGAACCTACAGGAACGGGCCACCGCCATGATGTTGGTTGAGAACGACAGGGTGTTGTCCAGGATCACGCCAAGGTTCTTAGCGCTCTGGGAGGAGGACACAATGGAGTTGTCAACCGTGATGGCGAGATCATGGAACGGGCAGTCCTTCCCCGGGAGGAAGAGCAGCTCCGTCTTGCCGAGGTTCAGCTTGAGGTGGTGATCCGTCATCCACACTGATATGTCTGCCAGACATGCAGAGATGCGATTCGCCACCTGGTCGTCAGAAGGGGGAAAGGAGAAGATTAATTGTGTATCGTCTGCATAGCAATGATAGGAGAGACCATGTGAGGTTATGACAGAGCCAAGTGACTTGGTGTATAGCGAGAATAGGAGAGGGCCTAGAACAGAGCCCTGGGTGACACCAGTGGTGAGAGCGCGTGGCGAGGAGACAGATTCTCGCCACGCCACCTGGTAGGAGCGACCTGTCAGGTAGGACGCAATCCAAGCGTGGGCCGCGCCGGAGATGCCCAACTCGGAGAGGGTGGAGAGGAGGATCTGATGGTTCACAGTATCGAAGGCAGCCGATAGGTCTAGAAGGATGAGAGCAGAGGAGAGAGAGTTAGCTTTAGCAGTGCGGAGCGCCTCCGTGATACAGAGAAGAGCAGTCTCAGTTGAATGACTAGTCTTGAAACCTGACTGATTTTGATCAAGAAGGTCATTCTGAGAGAGATAGCGGGAGAGCTGGCCAAGGATGGCACGTTCAAGAGTTTTGGAGAGAAAAGAAAGAATGGATACTGGTCTGTAGTTGTTGACATCGGAGGGATCGAGTGTAGGTTTTTTCAGAAGGGGTGCAACTCTCGCTCTCTTGAAGACGGAAGGGACGTAGCCAGCGGTCAGGGATGAGTTGATGAGCGAGGTGAGGTAAGGGAGAAGGTCTCCGGAAATGGTCTGGAGAAGAGAGGAGGGGATAGGGTCAAGCGGGCAGGTTGTTGGGCGGCCGGCCGTCACAAGAAGCGAGATTTCATCTGGAGAGAGAGGGGAGAAAGAGGTCAGAGCACAGGGTAGGGCAGTGTGAGCAGAACCAGCGGTGTCGTTTGACTTAGCAAACGAGGATCGGATGTCGTCGACCTTCTTTTCGAAATGGTTGACGAAGTCATCTGCAGAGAGGGAGGAGGAGGATTCAGGAGGGAGGAGAAGGTGGCAAAGAGCTTCCTAGGGTTAGAGGCAGATGCTTGGAATTTAGAGTGGTAGAAAGTGGCTTTAGCAGCAGAGACAGAGGAGGAAAATGTAGAGAGGAGGGAGTGAAAGGATGCCAGGTCCGCAGGGAGGCGAGTTTTCCTCCATTTCCGCTCGGCTGCCCGGAGCTCTGTTCTGTGAGCTCGCAATGAGTCGTCGAGCCACGGAGCGGGAGGGGAGGACCGAGCCGGCCTGGAGGATAGGGGACATAGAGAGTCAAAGGATGCAGAAAGCTTCCCTTTCTGCATCCTTTGAGGGTTGAGGAGGCAGAATCAGGAGATAGGTTGGAGAAGGTATGAGCAGAGGGAAGAGATGATAGGATGGAAGAGGAGAGAGTAGCGGGGGAGAGAGAGCGAAGGTTGGGACGGCGCGATACCATCCGAGTAGGGGCAGTGTGGGAAGTGTTGGATGAGAGCGAGAGGGAAAAGGATACAAGGTAGTGGTCGGAGACTTGGAGGGGAGTTGCAATGAGGTTAGTGGAAGAACAGCATCTAGTAAAGATGAGGTCGAGCGTATTGCCTGCCTTGTGAGTAGGGGGAAGGTGAGAGGGTGAGGTCAAAAGAGGAGAGGAGTGGAAAGAAGGAGGCAGAGAGGAATGAGTCAAAGGTAGATGTGGAGAGGTTAAAGTCGCCCAGGACTGTGAGAGGTGAGCCGTCCTCAGGAAAGGAGCTTATCAAGGCATCAAGCTCATTGATGAACTCTCCGAGGAACCTGGAGGGCGATAAATGATAAGGATGTTAAGCTTGAAAGGGCTGGTAACTGTGACAGCATGGAATTCAAAGGAGGCGATAGACAGATGGGTAAGGGGAGAGAGAGAGAATGACCACTTGGGAGAGATGAGGATCCCGGTGCCACCACCCCGCTGACCAGAAGCTCTCGGGGTGTGCGAGAACACGTGGGCGGACGAAGAGAGAGCAGTAGGAGTAGCAGTGTTATCTGTGGTGATCCATGTTTCCGTCAGTGCCGAGAAGTCGAGGGACTGGAGGGAGGCATAGGCTGAGATGAACTCTGCCTTGTTGGCCGCAGATCGGCAGTTCCAGAGGCTACCGGAGACCTGGAACTCCACGTGGGTCGTGCGCGCTGGGACCACCAGATTAGGGTGGCCGCGGCCACGCGGTGTGGAGCGTTTGTATGGTCTGTGCAGAGAGGAGAGAACAGGGATAGATAGACACATAGTTGACAGGCTACAGAAGAGGCTACGCTAATGCAAAGGAGATTGGAATGACAAGTGGACTACACGTCTCGAATGTTCAGAAAGTTAAGCTTACGTAGCAAGAATCTTATTGACTAAAATGATTGAAATGCTACAGTACTGCTGGAGTAGGCTAGCTGGCAGTGGCTGCGTTGTTGACTTTGTAGGCTAGCTGGTAGTGGCTGCGATGTTGACACTACACTAATCAAGTCGTTCCGTCGAGTGTAATAGCTTCTACAGTGCTGCTATTCGGGGGCTAGCTGGCTAGCTAGCAGGTTGATTGCGTTACGTTACCTTAAAAGAACGACAATAGCTGGCTAGCTAACCTAGAAAATCGCTCTAGGCTACACAATTGTCTTAGATACAAAGACGGCTATGTAGCTAGCTAGCTACGATCAAACAAATCAAACCGTTGTACTGTAATAGTTTCTACAGTGCTGCTATTCGGGGGCTAGCTGGCTAGCTAGCAGGTTGATTGCGTTACGTTACCTTAAAAGAACGACAATAGCTGGCCAGCTAACCTAGAAAATCGCTCTAGACTACACAATTGTCTTAGATACAAAGACGGCTATCCCCGCTGATCCTCAACACTGGGGCCCCACAAGGGTGCGTTCTGAGCCCTCTCCTGTACTCCCTGTTCACCCATGACTGCGTGGCCACGCACGCCTCCAACTCAATCATCAAGTTTGCGGACGACACAACAGTGGTAGGCTTGATTACCAACAACGACGAGACGGCCTACAGGGAGGAGGTGAGGGCCCTCGGAGTGTGGTGTCAGGAAAATAACCTCACACTCAACGTCAACAAAAGTTAGGAGATGATTGTGGACTTCAGGAAACAGCAGAGGGAACACCCCCCTATCCACATCGATGGAACAGTAGTGGAGAGAGTAGCAAGTTTTAAGTTCCTCAGCATACACATCACAGACAAACTGAATTGTTCCACTCACACAGACAGCATCGTGAAGAAGGCGCAGCAGCGCCTCTTCAACCTCAGGAGTCTGAAGAAATTCAGCTTGTCACCAAAAGCACTCACAAACTTCTACAGATGCACAATCGAGAGCATCCTGGCGGGCTGTATCACCGCCTGGTACGGCAACTGCTCCGCCCACAACCGTGAGGCTCTCCAGAGGGTAGTGAGGTCTGCACAACACATCACCGGGCACAAACTACCTGCCCTCCAGGACACCTACACCACCCGATGTTACACAAAGGCCATAAAGATCATCAAGGACAACAACCACCCGAGCCCCTGACTGTTCACCCCGCTATCATCCAGAAGGCGAGGTCAGTACAGGTGCATCAAAGCTGGGACCGAGAGACTGAAAAACAGCTTCTATCTCAAGGCCATCAGCCTGTTAAACAGCCACCACTAACATTGAGTGGCTGCTGCCAACACATTGACTCAACTCCAGCCACTTTAATAATGGGAATTGATGGGAAATGATGTAAAATATATCACTAGCCACTTTAAACAATGCTACCTAATATAATGTTTACATACCCTACATTATTCATCTGATATGTATACATATATACTGTACTCTATATTATCTACTGCATCTTTATGTAATACATGTATCACTAGCCACTTTAACTATGCCACTTTGTTTACATACTCATCTCATATGTATATACTGTACTCGATACCATCTACTGTATCTTGCCTATGCTGCTCTGTACCATCACTCATTCATATATCTTTATGTACATATTCTTTATCCCCTTACATTCGTGTGTATAAGACAGTAGTCTTGGAATTGTTAGTTTGATTACTTGTTGCTTATTACTGCATTGTCGGAACTAGAAGCACAAGCATTTCGCTACACTCGCATTAACATCTGCTAACCATGTGTATGTGACAAATAAAATTGGATTTGATTTGATTATGTACCTGTTTCCTCCAGCATCTTCACAAGATCCTCTGTTGTTCTGGGATTGATTTGCACTTTTCGCACCAAAGAAAGTTAATCTCTAGGAGACAGAAGGCGTCTCCTTCCTAAGTGGTATGACGGCTGCGTGGTCCTATGGTGTTTATACAGATGAACATGGTACCTTCAGGCATTTGGAAATTGCTCCCAAGGATGAACCAGACTTGTGGAGATCTACAATTTTGTTTCTGAGGTCTTGGCTGATTTATTTTGATTTACTCATGATGTCAAGCAAAGAGGCACCTAGATTGAAGGTAGGCCTTGAAATACATCCACAGGTACACCACCAATTGACTCAAACAATGTTTATTAGCCTATCAGAAGCTTCTTAAGCCATGACAATTTTCTGGAATTTTCCAAGCCGTTTAAAGCTACAGTCAATGTAGTGTATGTAAACGTCTGACCCACTGGAATTGTGATACAGTGAATTATCTCTCTGTAAACAATTGTTGGAAAAATTACTTGTGTCATGCACAAAGTAGATGTCCTAACCGACTTAACAAACTATCGTTTTGGCAACAAGACATTTGTGGAGTGGGTTAAAAACGAGATTTAATGACTCCAACCTAAGTGTATGTAAACTTCCGACTTCAACGGTACATACTGACCCACAAAGGGTGTTTTGGAGGATCTCGAATGCAAGATTGGAGGCAGAGGAACAGTTCAATTGGATTTCGGGCAGCAAATTCCTTTGGATCTGGTAATGCCACATTTTCATCTAGATCCGAATATGGTTCATGTGGACAGAATGATGTAAGTAAAATCTGTAGTGGTAAAGGCCACTGGAAGAATGAATGTCCTGTTCTTGGTAAAAAGGTTCTCCGCGACTCCGGTTCACTGTGACTTGTGCTATGAGCCGTGCTGACACTAACTTCAAAACAGAATTTACACAACACATAACCGAGCAGTTAGATTATCCATACAATTATTTACCTTTGCCTTTGTCCTGTTGTGATCTTGTGATGGAGCAGTCTGCTGATCCTACCTTAATGTTTATTTGATCAAGTACTTCCGGTTGAAGAAAGGAGTTCTGCCTAGGGTTACAATGTTCAAGATCAGTTTTAGAGGAAATGGACGCCTCACAGCAAAAGCTGTGCGCTGTGCGTATTGTTCAGATCGTGGTTCCTTCCAAGATTTAAATCTAATCTCATGGCGTTTCTGATCACTTAGGGGTTAGTAAAACCTATCATCTAAATTTGCGTCATTTTTATTGGCCTCGTTTAAAGACATTTCCGATTACATCAAAACATGCCATGTTTGTCAGCTGACTGGGAAGCCTAATCTGATGTTAAGGCCTGTTCCGCTACAACCGTTCCGCTACGAAATCCTGCAGCCTATCCACTTCGCAAATTTACCACTAAATCTGTTGTGAAGGCTTTGTGGGGGAGAAAGAAGCCCTTGCTTTAATCTGGGCATTGAAGCATTTTGAGGTATGTGTGTGGTCCCTATTGTGGTTTACACTGACCACAACCCACTTACTTTCCTGCACACCATGCTTTACCTAAAAAGCAGGATTATGCGCTGGTGTTTGTTCCTGCAGGCGTTCCATTTGGATGTACGACATGTTAAAAGTGTGGATATAAGTGCGCTTTAACTTGCACCGATTTAGTCGATCTTCGGACGCCTTCGTTGTTTGTTTTAATCTTCGGTTGGTTGTCCGTACAGGGTTTATTTTGTCCTTCCTGTTGCTCTGGCATCTGCTCTCCTGTCACTTGGTCTCCATTTCTTTCTCTTAAATTATTTATTTCAGGTACCGTGGTTGCTGAGGTTGGACGGGGTCAGGGGATTTGGTTGGTTTGGTGTCATGGGCATCCGGTGGGCCTCTAACCTT
Source organism: Oncorhynchus masou masou (assembly GCF_036934945.1). Taxonomy (NCBI): domain Eukaryota; kingdom Metazoa; phylum Chordata; class Actinopteri; order Salmoniformes; family Salmonidae; genus Oncorhynchus; species Oncorhynchus masou. The sequence continues at coordinate 72,284 of NW_027004357.1, forward strand.
TGTGGTTTGTATAGTATTTTGTGTCTGGACCTTTTATTGGTTATGGTATTTGATCAGTTGTATTTGTGGGTTTTGTTTTCAGGTCTTTGTTAGTTCCTGCTTTTCATAGAAGTGAGTGTTATACCCCATCGGTTTCCCTGCCTCCTTCTCTGTATTTATATTTGCAGATTGGGGACAGGTGGATCTGATTGGGTCGTTAAGGTGAGAAGTTGCACCTGGGTTTGGGGTCAACTCGGTGATAAAAGGTCCTGGTGCCAAGTCCTGCCTCTCTCTCTCACTCCACAAGCACCATTTTGTTTTGTGATCTGGTTGATTTGTTTTTGATTAGGTGCACCTTTAACACTTACACACATTTTACATTGATCCATGCATCTCCATTACATCCCTCACATGCCTACTTTCACACTTCACAAGCTAGTTTTCTTGTTCAAATCTAGACTAAGCACTATGCCTCCCTCAACAGTCATATGTCGAACAACATCCCTTATTGTACAAGTAATATCCATAATATCCCTCCCAGGAACGCTGTAGGTCTGACTCAGATATGATACTCCCCATCACTTTATTAACACGGTTAGCAAAAACCCTTGCCAAAATCTTATCAGTATTCTGTAAACTTAAAGGCCTAACATTTTCCAGCCTCTCCCTGCTCCATTTGTTTTTACAATATTTAACAATCCTGTGGACAATGATTGTGGAACTACCTGTACCCGTTCCAACAATGCAGGTGCTAAAATATCCACAAATTGATGATACAACTCACTTTTCAGCCCATATGATCCTGGACATTTATTCCTATTACTGGCCAAGATATCCTCCCATATCTCCTTAACCGTCATATCCTTGTAAAATATTTTTTATTCAGCATCAGATAATTTAGCATCAATAAAACCTAAAACCTCCTCCCTACAGCCTTGATCGCCACCCCCCCCCCATTTCCCCCATACATGCACTCTTTTCAAAGTTATGTACCACCAACTTCAGGAGTTTGTTCCTGTACAGGAACCAAATCAGCGGAAATTCCAGAGCGCCAACTAATTGTACTCGTTAAAACTCAAACTTTCATTAAAATTCACATGCAGGGTACTCAATTCAAGCCACACTCGTTGTGAATATAGCCAACATGTCAGATTTGTAAAATGATTTTCGGCGAAAGCATGAGAAGCTATTATCCGATAGCATGCAGCCCCCAGAAACACACAAAGGGGACGTAAACAAAGAAATTAGCGTAGCTGGCGCTACCCAAAACGCAGAAATAAGATATAAAACATTCATTACCTTTGACGAGATTTTTGTTGGCGCTCCTATATGTGCCATAAATATCACAATTGGGTCTTTTTTTTTATTAAATCGGTCGATATATACCCAAAATGTCCATTCATGAATACCGTGAAATCCATGTAAAAAGGCACCTTTCCCAACGCAACGTAATTTTTTAAAATTCATAAAGTTGCCTATAAACTTTGACAAAACACTTCAACCTACTTCTGTAATCCAATTTAGGTATTAGTAAACGTTAATAAACGATCAAATTGATCACGGAGCGATCTGTATTCAATAACTAGACGTTTACAAAACGAAGTGCAGTTCCTCACGGACATTTTTTTCAGTTGCGCACCTGAAGACCGGATGTGCTAGTGACAAATCTAACCAAGGAAAAAGGGCCCTGGTAATCACAACACTGGCGACATCGTGTGGAATCTGTAGGAATTACAAGCGCAGTTCCATCATTTATGACAAGCCTTAGACAATACAAACACTGGCGGATGGATTTTTCTTTGTAGATTTTGTGATGAAGTTTTCTTGCAATTTTGACAACGGAACTCGTTCTGTTATAGTCACAGACACCATTGAACCAGTTCTAGAAACTTCAGAGTGTTTTCTATGCACACATACTAATCATATGCATATACTATATTCCTGGCATGAGTAGCAGGACGTTGAAATGTTGCGCGATTTTTAACAGAATTTTGAAAAAAGTAGCACGATCTCTAACAGGTTTTAATTAAACAGCCACCATTAACATTGAGTGGCTGCTGCCAACATACTGACTCAACTCCAGCCACTTTAATAATGTAAATTGATGGAAATTGATGTAAAAATGTATTACTAGCCATTTTAAACTATGCCATTTAATATGTCTACATTACTCATCTCATATGTATATGTACAGTGGGGAGAACAAGTATTTGATACACTGCCTATTTTGCAGGTTTTCCTACTTACAAAGCATGTAGAGGTCTGTAATTTTTGTGAGAGATTGAATCTAAAACAAAAATCCAGAAAATCACATTGTATGATTTTTATGTCCAGGCCCGTCTGAAGTTTGCCAATGACCATCTGGATGATCCAGAGAGGGAATGGGAGAAGGTCATGTGGTCTGATGAGACAAAAATAAGAGCTTTTTGGTCTAAACTTAACTCGCCGTGTTTGGAGGAAGAAGGACGAGTACAACCCCAAGAACACCATCCCAACCGTGAAGCATGGAGGTGGAAACATCATTCTTTGGGGATGCTTTTCTGCAAAGGGGACAGGACGACTGCACCGTATTGAGGGGAGGATGGATGGGGCCATGTATTGCGAGATCTTGGCCAACAACCTCCTTCCCTCAGTAAAATAATTGAAGATGGCTCGTGGCTGGGTCTTCCAGCATGACAATGACCGGAAACACACAGCCATGGCAACTAAGGAGTGAGTAAGAAGCATCTCAAGGTCCAGGAGTGGCCTAGCCAGTCTCCAGACCTGAATCCAATAGAAAATCTTTGGAGGAAGCTGAAAGTCCGTACTGCTCAGCGACCGCCCCGAAACCTGAAGGGTCTTGAGAAGGTCTGTATGGAGGAGTGGGCCAAAATCCCGGCTGCAGTGTTTTGCAAACCTGGTCAAGAACTACAGGAAACGTATGATCTCTGTAATTGCAAACTAAGGTTTCTGTACCAAATACTTATGTCATGCAATAAAATGCAAATTAATTACTTAAAAATCATACAATGTGATTTTTTGGATTTTTGTTTTCGATTCCGTCTCTCACAGTTGAAATGTACCTATGATAACAATTACAGACCTCTGCATGCTTTGTAAGTAGGAAACACTGCTGATTTTGCAGGTTATCAAATACTTTTTCTCCCCACTGTATATACTGTTCTCTATATCATCTACTGCATCTTGCCTGTGCCGTTCTGTACCATCACTCATTCATATATCTTTATGTACATATTCTTTATCCCTTTACACTTGTGTGTATAAGGTAGTAGTTGTGGTATTGTTCTGTTAGATTACGCGTTAGTTATTACTGCATTGTCGGAACGAGAAGCACAAGATTTTCGCTACACTTGCATTAACATCTGCTAACCATGTGTATGTGACAAATAACATTTGATTTGAAATGATGTGAAGTAATTTCTGAAGACTATTGTCCGGGGTGACAGTGCAGGATCCGATGTGGTGAGATACACATTCAACCATAGTGTTGTTTGATATGAACGTAAAAGCAACATTGTGCATTCAGTTGGTTTTATTGTTTTATTCTGTTAAAAGGAAAGACCTAAAAAGAGGAAATGCCAAACTAAACCAATTAAAACCATGTTCTGTTCCTCTCATTGATGTTATGTGTAGGTGCTGGATCCACTCCCGTTTTACATATGAGAACTCCTGATTAGGGTTAAGGTTAGAACCCTAATTAGTGGTAGGTTTAGGGGTAGGGGTTAGGGTGGGGACACAAACTTAATACCGAATAGGGCACAGGGGCTTTATGTCCTCCAGTATATTTTAATGAAATCAAAAAGGGGGTGTGGGGATTTTTAGGGGGAAAGGGGGGGGACAGGAGACATTACAATTGAGTCCCCAACAGGGGTAAAGTTAAAAAGAAAATGGGGGGGAAATAGAAAAGGGAGGGAGAGGATTTATGTTTAGGTATATCCCAAAATGGTTAAGGTTAGACCTAGGGGTCTTGAATGTATTAGGATTCCTATTCCTCCTATACGCTGAAATTACCCTGAACCTTCTCAGGGCCTCACAATCGTTCTGGGCTCGTTGGAAATTAGATTTAATTTCAAAATTGAGTCCCCTCAAAGCCTGAGAATACGTCACCATGAATGGTACCACCGGGCGGTTGTCCCTCTCTATCTGATATGCTCTGTGAATCTGGAAGGCCTGATTTACCTCAGACCTAACCTCCCTCAGGAAACGCCTGGAATAACCCATGGGCCTCAAGGCTGAAAAGAGTATTCTTGTGGTCTCCTCTATGTCCTCAGGGGAACTGCAAATTATATGGAAGCTTATCAATTGGGATTTAAACAACCCCCTGTATGTATGTTTTGGGTGGATGCTGGATTTGTGCAAAAGAGCATGTATATCTGTTTCTTTAAGAAAAACTCTTGTTGCCAATGATTTCATTCCCCCCCCACCCTCGGGTATAAAAATACTTGTATCTAAAAACTCTAGTTTCTCCTCCTGTATATTATATGTGATGGTAATTGCTGAATGGTGTGTATTTAACACACAAAAATTCTTCAAACTCTGAACGGGAGTTCCCCCAAAGATGTCATTGAGGTATCTGCAATAAAGCAGTGGTGTGGTCTTTCATCAATGCTGTTTCCTCCCAAAACACATATACAGGTTGGCAAACGCTGGGGCAAATTTTTCCCCATAGCTGTTCCATGGGTCGGGAGATGAAACTTGCCATTAAATTCAAAGTCATTCCTAGTCAGGCTCAGTTCCAACAAATCCAAAATAATCCTCTCTGGGCGTTTTACGTCGGGGAATCTATTAAAAGCATGTTTCACTGCCTGTAGGCCCGGAGCCATCTCAATGTTAGTATGCAGTGGGTTTATCTATACAGAATAAAAATGCCTCCATCAGCATTTGCAAGCCTTTTAGTTTAATTTCAAAGTTGTTTGCGTGTTTCTGTGAAAGAGGATTAATAAAAGAGTCAACGTATTCCGCAACTCGGTAGGACTCTGAGCCACAGTCACTAACGATCAGACGACTGCATGGAACCTGGAAGGGAACTGCCCAACCCTCTGGAGCTTGTGGATCTTGGGATCAAGTAAAATGGTCTAGGCCTGGGTAAATCTGGTCCCAACAAAGAAAACATATGTTTTACCGTAATTAACTTTTTTTCATACAACTAATACTATATCGCGGATCCTACTCTGTGTCTCCAATTGAATAGAGTGGGGTAGCAGGGCATAATATTTCTCATCACTTAGCTGTCCATTTGCCTTTTCCAGATATTGGACTTTATCCATAATAACAATTTGTGACCCCTTATCAGCTGGTTTTATACCAATATTCATAATAGCATTCAATTGTTGTTGATTCAATTTAGCAGCTGGTTTAGGCTTAAACTTCACAAAGGACACCAAGTCCCTCCGTATGAGAGTCTGTATGCGATGTGAGACGGATTCTAATTCAGGATCCCAAGTTTAGCTGTTCGTAAAGGTCATATCAGGCAACTCTGTCTCGTACTCAAAATGGTCCAATAACAAGTATACAAGTCCCTAAGAAGCTCCAAGCGGTCTATCCGATTTGGTAGGAATAAAAGTAAGTCCTCGCTCCAAAACTTCCCTCCAGCTCTGTGAGTCTATACAGGGAGCGGCTGGTTCGATTGGGGAGCTGTATCCTGACACTGATCTCCCCTCACAAGTTTAAAGGTATCCAGCCACTGTCTCTGGATCACGGGGACATATATGGAACCGGAGTCTATTGAGTTCCGGTAAAGAATTGCATTTCAATCTGTTTATAAGGTACTGTTGATCATTTTCCAGCCTAATCAAAATGTTTATGAGTGGGACAAAAAGTATTGCATTGGGGGACTTATTCTTACACACCCTCAGCAACTGTTGAGGCTGTTTCCAGGTGGTACTCAACTGTGATTTTCAAAATAAAAGTCGCAATAGAAAACACCTTTACTTAGGCCGGGATTCAATCCGATAAATTGTTCAACGGTTAACGTATTACCTTTTCACGTTTATTATTGTTATCTGGTGAGTAGAAACTTTTTTGATTAATAACTTCAACCGATCATGTAATAGCATACTAAAATCGATGTTTTTATGTATTATGTCCTTTACTTTGATGTACATGGAATAGTCCAAAAAGTATAGAAGCCATCAATCTGGCACGCCAGGCAGGCCAAAGCAAATGCTAAAAGTATTTCAAATACTATTGAACCAAGATCTGGAATGCACCAGGGCAATTGGTGTCATATTAAAATATTGAGTAACCTTGCTGGAAACCTGAAACCTTTAATTAGCTACTCAAGCTAACATCTTGGCTTAAGCTCAGCAGAGTCTATCAAAGTATTTTAGTGCGCAGAATTAACCTCGTCAGTAACACCCAGCAACTATCTAATTCAAACCAACCAGATATTTCTACTACAAAATAACTTGTAATACTGTGATGAAAACAGGCCTTTTGTTTAGAAGATTACATGTGATTGATGTTGTATTAATGTGGTATGAGGGTTATCATGAATGATGCAGTATTAAAACATTCATGAAGGGGTTATTCATTATTTAATAAAGGTCTAATGAATGCATTATGGTGTACCCCCTTTTGTGTTGCCAAAATAAACATAGTGTACTGCTATATACCCACCCATACAGGGTGTGCATGTGTATAATGGAAACATGTATTTTTGTTGTCACCGTGCCCAACCCCATGACACACCAAACACAATAATACAGTTTTCACATACAATCACTTCCTGGAACTGTGTTTGAGCGTACCAGTAGCAAAACAACAATGATCAAATAACATTTGAAAGCATTTTTTTTCTCACTTTAGTGTGTGTACTGAGTGTATTTAAACTTGGGATATCCCTTTTCAGCAGGAAGGGTAAATAAACATTGTTGTAGTATGTCTTTAAATACATTTGCATAATGACTGGAAATGTTCTAAAATTTGTACCTGGATTGCATATCTTAGACCCACTTTTGCAAAACTTTAAATACAATTGTAATCGATGAATACAAAATGAATTGTAGAGTGTTTTGTTCACAGAACATAAACACTTTGTTTTCATCAGAAGAGGTTGTGTTCACTGTTTATGGAAATCAGTAAATACTACTACACAAGATTGTGAATGGCTTCATCAGTAGTCAATCAGGTATAATATCGGGAAAGATCTAGGCAACGGGGATTTTCTAATTCTATGATTTTTTTTACAACACTGTGAACATGCAGAGATACATATAATGAAGTTGGATTAATTCTACGTATCTTTGGGTTACTCCTACATGTATATATCTATGTCTGATCTTAATTTGAGCCAGTTTCACACAGCAGGAAAATATTCCTGCAGCAACAAGAAATGTGAATTAAAATTAATGAAAAGTGTGTGGTCATAAAAACATACTGTAGGTGCTGGGCTAATAAAGAATTGTAGTGTAGAACAAGAAGGTCTGCACACTGTTAAAGCTCCCAATTGACCATGCTTTGATCTGAAACGAAGATACGGAAGCCAGTCGCACCAATGTGTCAGAGGAAACACGGTGCACCTGGCTACCACGCACTGCGCCCAGCCCGCCACAGGAGTCGCTGGTGTGCAATGAGACAAGGATATCCTTGCTGGCCAAGCCCTCCCTAACCCGGACGATGCTAGGCCAATTGTGTGTCGCACCACGGACCTCCCGGTCGTGGCCAGTTGCGACAGAGCCTGGGCATGAACCCAGGGTCTCTGGTGGCACAGCTGGCGCTGCAGTACAGCACCCTTAACCACTACGCCACCCTGAAGGCCCTGAAGTCTGACATTTTGAAGTGGGAATGAAATTTTAGATGTATTTTTAAACCATGAATACACAACGAATTTGCATTTCAAATTTAGGCGAGAAGATAATGATCAAGATAGGGCATATGTAATTCATCATCTTCAACATTGTGGCCTTCCATTACAGAGCTTTGCTTTGGTGTGGTTGAGGCCGATACATTCTTATCTGTTATGTTCCTCCACTGTATTCACCATTCCTTATTTGTATTGGGGATTGTGTTTATGTTTGCTGAAGGAAAGTCTACAAAACTATGAGCAGACCAGCCTTTATATTGTGATGAATGAATCCTGCACACAATGTGATTATTTTCCATTTTCGATCAGGAATTATATAAGATTTTTGGTGTATGAAAGCAATCCCTGATCTAATGCATATGGTTAAACTTAGTAGGGTAACAGTGTTTTGTGGCCTGCAGGAGACCTAGGTTAGAAACTAGTCTGTTCCGGTGGTGCCGTGACCTGAATAGGTATGTGTGAGGAAGTGAAATGGGTGGTGTAGTGTAACGAAGGTGGTTCTGTAAAACATGCTTGTGTGTTGAGAAATCTTTTTTGATACCTAAAGAGGTTAAAGTGGCAGGCCAGTAACTGGAAGGTTGCCTGTTTGAATCCAAGGACTGACAGGAATAATCTGCCAGGTGTGAGATATGAAGTTGCTGGTGTTATCGACTTCGTTCAGATCACATCGCATTTTATTTCTCACATGCGCCAAATACAGGTGTTGAATTTACAGCTAATTGCTTGCTTACGAGCACTTCCTAACAATGCAAAGTAAAACATAAATACAAATAAAATAGTAACACAAGAAGAACAAAATGCACAGAATGTGTCACGACTCCTACCGAAGGTGACTCCCCTTCCTGTTCGGGTGGTGCTCGGCAGTCGTCGTCACCGGCCTACTAGCTGCCACTGATCCTTCTCCCCTCCCCCCTTGTCTGTTTATTAGTTACACCTGTGTTTAGTTAGGTTAATTGGTTGGGCTTTATTATCCAGCCGGCCCGCCTGCTGGGTGTGCGGGATTGTTTTATGTGTACTCTAGTGCACGCCTGTAAGCCACGGTTGTTCGTGTACATGAGTTATTCGGGACTGTTTAGTTCCCCTGTGTTTTGGGGAATTTGTTTGAGTGGCGTCGTTTTCACCTGTGTGGTGAATAAAGAAGTATCGCTACTCTGAACTCTCTGTTTCCTGCGTTTGACTTCTTCCCCCACTACACCCCGGCATTACAGAATGAAGCTAGAGTATATACAGAGAGTACTAGAACCAGTACCTGTGGCACTTTGTACCTGCTGGTTTGAATCCTGGGTCTGATTGGAAAAATCTGGTGGATGTGAACCGGCAAATGGAGGGTTGCTGGTATCTAATTCTAGATTACATCTCCTGCTGTTGTGCACTTGAGTAAGGCACAACTGCAAAACAATTCCAAGGTGTAATCTTCTTTTTCTCGGAGGAGCAAATGCAATCTTCAGGTCCCACACGAAATTACAAAATCAAATCAAATGTATTTGTCACATACACATGGTTAGCAGATGTTAATGCGAGTGTAGCGAAATGCTTGTGCTTCTAGTTCCGACAATGCAGTAATAACCAACAAGTAATCTAACTAACAATTCCAAAACTACTACCTTATACACACACGTGTAAAGGGATAAAGAATATGTACATAAAGATATGAATGAGTGATGGTACAGAGCGGCATAGGCAAGATGCAGTAGATGGTATCGAGTACAGTATATACATATGAGATGAGTAATGTAGGGTATGTAAACAAAGTGGCATAGTTTAAAGTGGCTAGTGATACATGTATTACATAAAGATGCAGTAGATGATATAGAGTACAGTATATACCTATACGTATGAGATGAATAATGTAGAGTATGTAAACATTATATTAAGTAGCATTGTTTAAAGTGGCTAGTGATATATTTTACATCAATTACCATCAATTCCCATTATTAAAGTGGCTGGAGTTTAGTCAGTGTTTTGGCAGCAGCCACTCAATGTTAGTGGTGGCTGTTTAACAGTCTGATGGCCTTGAGATAGAAGCTGTTTTTCAGTCTCTCGGTCCCAGCTTTGATGCTCCTGTACTGACCTCGCCTTCTGGATGATAGCGGGGGTGGACAGGCAGTGGCTCGGGTGGTTGTTGTCCTTGATGATCTTTATGGCCTTCCTGTGACATCGGGTGGTGTAGGTGTCCTGGAGGGCAGGTAGTTTGTGCCCGGTGATGCGTTGTGCAGACCTCACTACCCTCTGGAGAGCCTTACGGTTGTTGGCGGAGCAGTTGCCGTTCCAGGCGGTGATACAGCCCGACAGGATGCTCTCGATTGTGCATCTGTAGAAGTTTGTGAGTGCTTTTGGTGACAATCCGAATTTCTTCAGCCTCCTGAGGTTGAAGAGGCGCTGCTACGCCTTCTTCACGATGCTGTCTGTGTGGGTGGACTAATTCAGTTTGTCTGTGATGTGTATGCCGAGGAACTTAAAACTTACTACCCTCTCCACTACTGTCCCATCGATGTGGATAGGGGAGTGTTCCCTCTGCTGTTTCCTGAAGTCCACAATCATCTCCTCAGAATTGTTGACGTTGAGTGTGAGGTTATTTTCCTGACACCACACTCTGAGGGCCCTCACCTCCTCCCTGTAGGCCGTCTCGTCGTTGTTGGTAATCAAGCATACCACTGTTGTGTCGTCCGCAAACATGATGATTGAGTTGGAGGCGTGCGTGGCCACGCAGTCGTGGGTGAACAGGGAGTACAGGAGAGGGCTCAGAACGCACCCTTGTGGGGTCCCAGTGTTTAGGATCAGCGTGGTGGAGATGTTGTTGCCTAACCTCACCACCTGGGGGCGGCCCGTCAGGAAGTCCAGTACCCAGTTGCACAGGGCGGGGTCGAGACCCAGGGTCTCGAGCTTGATGACGAGCTTGGAGGGTACTATGGTGTTAAATGCCGAGCTGTAGTCGATGACCAGCATTCTCACATAGGTATTCCTCTTGTCCAGATGGGTTAGGGGAGTGTGCAGTGTTGTTGAGATTGCATCGTCTGTGGACCTATTTGGGCGTTAAGCAAATTGGAGTGGGTCTAGGGTGTCAGGTAGTGTGGAGGTGATATGGTCCTTGACTAGTCTCTCAAAGCACTTCATGATGACGGAAGTGAGTGCTACGGGGCGGTAGTCGTTTAGCTCAGTTACCTTAGCTTTCTTGGGAACAGGAACAATGCTGGCCCTCTTGAAGCATGTGGGAACAGCAGACTGGGATAAGGATTGATTGAATATGTCCGTAAACACACCAGCCAGCTGGTCTGCGCATGCTTTGAGGGCGCGGCTGGGGATGCCGTCTGGGCCTGCAGCCTGGGCCTGCAGCCTTGCGAGGGTTAACACGTTTAAATGTTTTACACAACATACAAGCGCGGTTCACCAAATTACCAAACCACCCTCTGTTACACTTTTAGACCCACCTGGGCAGAGGCTGGATTGTAACCCGGGTCTCTCTAACCCGGTCTACAACAAGGTCTCAAACAAGGTTACTCATCATGATGCACATACTGTTGTGTCAAGGGTACTGTGACAGCAAAAACACAAGTTCTAGGATTCAATTTCAATCTGCATTGTTGCGCGGTTGACATTTAATGGATAGATTTATTTTCAATTGCTATGGTGCAATTTTCAAAAGGTATGTGGTACATTTTCACAATGCTTAGTACAAAACTCAAAATTCTAAGCACATGTTCTAAGCACAGCACACCAAATCATACAATCGTTTTTTTCACCAAACTTCACCAAAAATCTGTTTCATCTAGAAATACATGTTCATATAAAGTACATGCTTTTCACAATGCAATGCTCACATTACTTTTGATATGATTGACTATTAATCCAAGTTCTCTTAATTGATAATCACTTAACCGTTTGGTATATCTACAGATTTGAAACTGGTTTGTCTACTTCAGATTTGGAGAATGACATAATGAACATGTTTGTTTGTAAATATAAAGGTGTTCACACTGCTTTACTGAAATTCTATTGGCCAAAACAGTATTTTATGCCGTAATATATTCCATTTGCATAGCAGAGGCATTAATCCAAAGTGCACACATTTTAGTGAGTTACCCCAGTGGGAATTGGACCCATAACACTGGTGTTGGTAATGCCATGGTCTTACTAACTGAGCCACACAGGACCACTCAAATACATAACTAAAAAACAAACACTAATATACAATACATGATTACAAGAGAATGCCATCATCCTGCGATGTCAATGAGAACCTATGGCAATGAATACACATTAGATATGGCAAAATGTATAGAATTGCCAGAAAATAAGCTTTAAACCTGCAACATTCTGTCCACCAACAGCAGGTGTGTGGACAGTTTGTGTCATGAACAGTGCTTGTGCCCATTGTGTCATGAACAGTGCTTGTGCCCATAGAAATAGACGTGGCGTGTGAAGATGTTCCCCAATGCTGGAAGGGGTGCCCCGAGTGAAACAGTCTGCTGTAGCATGTTACACCCAAAGGAACATTTTGAAACATGTGTTACTATTAGATTAACTGGTTGTTAACTAAAGGTAGATGATATAATTATGTTGTGTTTTCATGATTATTTCACAGTAAACTTATATTTTAGATGAATGGTTGTGTGGTGACAGATGTCTCCAGACAAAATGAATGCACAGTAAAAGGTTCTGAATATAAGACTTGCTGTGTTACAAGTGTTAACTGCATTCATATGCTTGTGAAAATAGTACCAAAGTTATTGAAAAAAAACTGTACTTTGAATGTGATCTTCCCGATAGGTGTAACGTTGCCTTTAAATGGTGCATAGCTGAAAAGTGTTGATCGGATTGAATCCCGGCCTAAGTAAAGATGTGTTCTATTGTAACTTTCATTTGGGAAATTACATTCCACTTATGTCATGAATGGTTTTGTAATGCCAATCTATAATCAAATGTTACCCGGGTGTGTGTCTGTGTGTGTATGGGCACCTGACATTGTCTGAAAGTGGAGGTGCATATTTTTTTATATAGAGTTAACCAGTTTAGAATATATATATATATATTTTTTTAATGATAAACCATTTCCTTGTCACGCCCTGGTCTAAGTATTTTGTGTTTTTCTTCATTTATATGGTCAGGCCAGGGTGTGGCATGGGTTTTTGTATGTGGTGTGTTTAGTATTGGGATTGTAGCTTAGTGGGGTGTTCTAGATAAGTCTATGGCTGTCTGAAGTGGTTCTCAATCAGAGGCAGGTGTTTTTTGTTGTCTCTGATTGGGAACCATATTTAGGCAGCCATATTCTTTGAGTGTTTGGTGGGTGATTGTCCTTATGTCCTTCGTGTCCGTTTGTCTGTCATGTATTAGTTTGCACCAGTATTTAGGCTGTTTCGGTTTTCGTTACGTTCATTGTTTTTGTAGTGTTTGTATTTTGATTCGTGTTTCTGCAGTTCATTAAACATGGATAGCAATCTACACGCCGCATTTTTGTCCGACTCTCCTTCACACATAGAAAACCGTAACATTCCTGCAATTCTACACTGTTTCTTCACAGGAGGAATCCATATGTATGAAAAGAACACATATAATATTCTTCGGTTCTGCAACAATAAATTATATTGAACTGCAGTACTCATAAATAAAATAAAAAGTCCAGAAGAAATGTGTGCATTGCTTGCATTGCTTGTAGAAGCCTATGGCTGTGCAATGACATAGCCAGCCTTGTTCTGTTAATTTAGTCATTTAGACGGATGCTCCTTATTTCTCAAACACTTATCACAGTCAAGACACACCTATTTTATAGTCAAGAAAATTAACAGAATAAAATAGAATAGAATATTTTTCCAAATGAAAAAAGCAGGCAGTACAAAGTAATGCACATCTCAAAAAGTGATCATTTGAAACGGGCCTCAGTTTGGTGACGTTCAAAGACAATTTTTCCACGGTTATAAAATGGGTCTTCTTTCCCATATACAGATGTTTGAGTTACTTTATTCTGCCTGTTCTTTGAAATTTTCTAAATTGGCAATTCCGTATTGAACACTGCATGGAAATGAATTACGGCCACAGCATCTGTTTGGCAAGGAATGTAGCTTGTGTATCCCATCAGTTAGATTAGACGTTTTTATAGGCATATATTTCTGTATGTCTAGTGGGTGTGTAACGGTAAATGAGTGAATAGGTGTGGAGTCAGGCGCAGAGAGCAAAGGATACGGGAAAAACATGCTTTAATGTCCAGAAAATCACAAGAACAAAAACCAGGCGAACAACACATGTGGAAAAATAAAGGACAGCGAAAAAACCCGAAAATGCAAAACACTAACCACTCTAACACATACAGATGAACAAGCCCACACAAACAGAAGTGGGCTGAACTAACTTAAATAACCCCACCCTAACAACAAAACAAGAAACAGGTGAAACCATTTAGACAAAACCAAACGAACACAGAACAATGGATTGGTGGCAGCTAGTAGACCGGCGATGACGAGCGCCGAGCGCCACCCGAACCAGAAGGGGAGTCACCTTCGGTAATATTCGTGACAGGGTGCTTGTGCGCACATTCAGGACGTGTGTAGAGGGAGGGGTCAGAACGCAATTGAGTGAGTGAGACACAGAGGGGAAAGGGAGTGTACAGAGAGGAACTTGGCTTGGTTTCTTTTTTGTTGTGCCCTGCAAAGGCACATGTAGGCCTATGGAACACTAGAGTCCATGCAAATTAACTTCAAAATGTGTGATCTCTGTTTTAAGATTGTTGTCGTCTGTCGACTCATGCCCATCCCTATCTTTTTTCAAGCGCTGTCATAGTATCACCATGAACATGTTTAAAATCTGAAAATAGATGGCAAAATGCAGAATGGTATTAAATGCCGGTAAACAGCTCGAGGATACATTTTTTTCACAGATTTAACCTGTTGAAACTCTGGGGGCGCTATATCATTTTTGGATTTCTGAAAATCGCAAATAAAATGAAAATAATGCGCCTGCTCTTAAGCCTAGCCTTTTCTTAACAACACTGTCATCTCAGATTTTCAAAATATGCTTTTGAACCATAGCAAATCACTAATTTGTGTAAGAGTATGCTAAGCTAGCTTAGCATTTTGAGTAGCATTTAGCACGCAGCATTTTCACAAAAACCAGATAACCAAATAAATAAAATCATTTACCTTTGAAGAGCTTCGGATGTTTTCAATGAGGAGACTCTCAGTTACATACCAAATGTTCAGTTTTTCCTGAAAGAATCTTTGTGTAGGAGAAATCGCTCCGTTTTGTACATCACATTTGCCTACCGAAACTAACCGAAAATTCAGTCCGAATTAACTCCATAATATCGACCGAAACATGGCAAACGTTGTTTGGAATCAATCCTCAAGGTGTTTTTTCACATATCTCTTCATTGATATGCAGTTCGTGGAAGCCTGCTTTCCCCTCAGAATCGCATGGAAAAATACCACCAGCTGAAAAAGACGCACCAATTTCGACGGAGGACACCGGGCGGACACCTGGAAAATGTAGTCTCTTATGGTCAATCTTCCAATGATATGCCTACAAATACGTCACAATGCTGCAGACACCTTGGGGAAACGACAGAAAGGGCAGGCTCATTCCTCTCGCATTCACAGCCATATAATGAGACAATGGAATACTGAGCCTCAAAAATCCTGCTGGTTTCCTGGCTGCTTATTCATCTTGGTTTTGCCTGTAGCTCCCGTTCTAGGGCACCCACAGAGAATATCTTTGCAGTTCTGGAAAATTCAGAGTGTTTTCTTTCCAAAGCTATCAATTATATGCATAGTCGAGCATCTTTTTGTGACAAAATATCTTGTTTAAAACGGGAACGTTTTTCATCCAAAAATGAAATTGCGCCCCTAGAGTTTCAAGAGGTTAATGAAGTACATAAACAAATAGTAGATATTGGTTACTAACAATGATAGGGAAGATTCCCTAGGGGGCTAAACCGATATGACGGCTTGGTGGACAAATGGAAGTGGGTGTGGACTGAGAAAGAACAGGAAAGACTAAATGGATTCATTCCACAGTCTATAATTAGATACATTGAGATGCTAATCTTTCACACATGAACGGCCGCTCATTAGAGAATAATTGCAAGTACATATTGAAAGTGTCATTGTTGTTTTCTCTGTTGGAATCCAGTCCGTCTGCTGGAGAGTTCATCCGAGTCTCTCTCTCTTTCTGTTTCCCTGAAAATCAGTTTTTTATGTTTTGAATGGATTTTACAGAGTACCATTCAGAAATGTTCTCATAGAATAGATGTTTCGGCAGTTGTCGTTATTTGCATCCCAGGTTTACCAAATATCTATCTGCAGACTCGTAATTAGTATCTAAGATTTGTTCTTATTCTGTAGGGATCGATAGTCTCAGAGTTGAACCATTTTCAGCCGTGTGCTCCACATAGTATGGTTTTCTAGTCTTGGTACTCAAACCTGTGCCACCTCAGCATACACCGAGGTATGCATGGTCTTAACTATTCGCAATCACAGCTCACTCTGTGGGTTTGCTTAGCCTGAAGGGGTTATTCGTAACCCCTTTTATTCGTAAAAGTAGAAGAGGCAGGTCCCATGACGCCAGATCATGTCTGTGCTCACGGGGGCATTGTTAAACTTTAAAGGGAATACAGTTCTCAAAAAATTAAAGGGTAACATCACATCATTTCTGTAACGGGATTCTTCCTGGGAAGGAGAGGCGGACCAAAATGCAACGTGGTTGAAGTTCACGTTTTTTAATAAGAAAACGAAACATAGTACAAAACAATAAACGTGGAAAAACCGAAACAGCCCTATCTGGTTCAACAAACACAAAGACAGGAAACAACCACCCACAAAACCCAACACAAAACAGGCTACCTAAATATGGTTCCCAATCAGAGACAATGACTAACACCTGCCTCTGATTGAGAACCATATCAGGCCAAACATAGAAATAGGCAAACTAGACATACAGCATAGAATGCCCACTCAGATCACACCCTGACCAAACAAAACATAGAAACATACAAAGCAAACTATGGTCAGGGTGTGACAATTTCACAAATAGTTTAATCTTCACTCATTCATTTTATACAAGAATTAGACGCAAACCCCATTTTTGAGAAATGTACACATTCAGAGATATAGTCATGTGTGTTTCCTGTCCTTCGTGAGGTCACCAAATGAAACGCACTCAACAAAGCTGTCCTTTAAGTGTCCACAGACCCTTCCCACATTCTCACAAGTGGACTTGTAGTTTCAATTTCCCATTTTGGGGATTTAGGAGTTCGGCCACGTGAAATCCTTTGTTCACTTTATGGTCTCTCTCTGCATGAAAAGGGGGAGAGAGTCTCCGCCAGGAAGTTACGATCTGAGCTAACAGAACCTGGGTGTAGGAGAGAGTGAGAGAGGGGGAAGCCACGATCTACACCCAGAAAGGGCCATGTCATGACAGCTTGTTGGTGGTGTTATGTTTATCAAACTGAGGGAAATAGTACATAAAAACATTGATTTTGGTATTTTATTACATTATTCATCAAAACAGTTGTTACGTAATAACAGTTGTTATGTTTTTTTTTCATTAGCCGGCAAGTTATTACATTAACCAGTTTGATTATTAACAAAATTGAAGAACATTTAGAAAAGTTATTACATTAACTGTTATTAATTAGATCACCCTGACATAAAACTTGTAGTGTATTTGAGGTTGAAAAATTCTTCTGAAGTTTGTAATTTCCTTTGAATTTTCAGACTTAATTTTCCCTTCCCGAAAAATGTATCAACACATTTATTACAATCCACATAATAATTCACATTTCCTGTTGCTGCAGGATTATTTTCCTGTCTCAAAGTAAGATCCCATACTGTAACTAACTGCAATGTTGTTTATCCATCCTCTGTTCTCAGTAGTCACAGTGGTAAATCCCAGCAACAAATAAACGGGTATTTGGGTTTATTTGGCTTTTCTATAACCAGCTAATTTTCTTGGGAACAGTAATATTTAGACAACATGATGCCATGTGTGTTGTTTGTACATAAACAGCCACTCCTTTCCCTTTTTACAA
The DNA here is from genome assembly GCF_036934945.1 of Oncorhynchus masou masou. Classification (NCBI taxonomy): domain Eukaryota; kingdom Metazoa; phylum Chordata; class Actinopteri; order Salmoniformes; family Salmonidae; genus Oncorhynchus; species Oncorhynchus masou. The sequence continues at coordinate 90,082 of NW_027004357.1, forward strand.
TATTTCACACCTGAAGATATTTTAACCACAAATCTCGATGTCCTTATCCGAGACCGAATCAGTCAGCCAAGTCTCTGTGAAAACCAGAATATCAGGGATTGTGTCCTGCACCCAGATATGAGGAAGGTCCAACTGAGACACCAACAAAGACACAGGCAGGAGTACACTCAGACTAGCTTGAAACATAGAGTAGCTTTTTGTACCTCTTATCGGGGTGTTTGACAGTTTGTTGATAATTGTGAGACCTTTGTGAGAGGTTTTTGTGTGAGGTATTTCCTCCGCACACTGTTTCAGACTAGAAGGACAGACAAAGAGACATAGACAGAAAGAAAAGAGAGAGACACACAAAGCAATAAACACACAGACATTCAGTGTTGGAAGACAGCCATGGGAGTTGAGGAGCAGAGGGCTGGGGAGTTTTACGTGGAGAGGGATGTTATGAATGAGCTTTGCTTGGACAAGTTGGCCAGAAGACGGACTCACTCCACCAGACCTCTCCTGAAGGAGCGGGTGAAAGATTCCCTCAGGTAAGATAGTAACATTCCATTGGGCACAAACTGATTGAACCAACTTTGTTTCAATGTAATTTGTCAACGTATTGTGATGTGGAATTTAGTAAAATACATTGGATTTGTGTCTCTACTTAAAACTCAATACATTCACTACTGCAATCGGGGTCATTTCAAAGGGTAGATTTAACAGAGTAAAGGAAAAGTAAATATACTTTATCAATCATATATCATCAATCATGCTTATTAGGCCTATGTCTTCAATAGCTATCATTTGAATTCAACCCAGAATTCAACAAAAAAAATGCTTCAAGCTTTTGTTGATTTCACATTTATTCTACAAGTTATTAATTCATATGTTGAATTCAAATCAAAGTTTATTTGTCATGTGCTCCGAATACAACAGGTGTAGGTAGACCTTTCAGTGAAATGCTTACTTACAGGCGCTAACCAATAGTGCAAAAAATGTGTTAGGTGAACAATAGGTAGGTAAAGAAATAAAACAACAGTAAAAAGACAGGCTATATACAGCAGCGAGGCTATAAATGTAGCGAGGCTATGTACAGACACCGGTTAGTCAGGCTGATTGAGGTAGTATGTACATGTAGATATGGTTAAAGTGACTATGCATACATTATGAACAGAGAGCAGCAGAAGCATAAAAGAGGAGTTGGCGGGTGGTGGGACCAAATGCAGATAACCCGGTTAGCCAATGTGCTGGGGCACTGGTTGGTCGGCCCAATTGAGGTAGTATGTACCCCGTAAAACTGCTGCCATTTCTTCTGGTGCCATCTAACAAGTAATCTAACATTTTCCCAACAACTACCTAATACACACAAATCTAAAGGGAAGGAATAAGAATATTTACATATTTATATGGATGAGCAATGGCTGAACGGCATAGGCAAGGTGCTATAGATGGTACAAGGTACAGTATATACATATAAGAGGAGTAATGTAAGATATGTTAACGTTATTAAAGTGGCATTGTTTAAAGTGACTAGTGATCCATTTATTAAAGTGGCCAGTGATTTGAGTCTCTATGTTGGCTGCAGCCTTTCTGAGTTAGTGATTGCTGTTTAACAGTCTGATGCCCTTGAGATAGAAGATGTTTTTCAGTCTCTTGGTCTCAGCTTTAATGCCCCTGTACTGACCTCTCCTTCTGGATGGTAGCAGGGTGAACAGGCAGTGGCTCGGTGGTTGTTGTCTTTGATGATCTTTTTGGCCTTCATGTGACATTGGGTGCTTTAGGTGTCTTGGAGTGCAGGTAGTCTGCCCACAGTGATGTGTTGTGCAGACCGCACCTCCCTCTGGAGAGCCTTGTGGTTGATGGGGGTGCAGTTGCCGTATAAGGTAGTGATACAGCCTGACAGAATGCTCTCGATTGTGCATCTGTAAAGGTTTGTCAGGGTTTTAGATAACAAGCCACATTTCTTCAGCCTCCTGAGGTTGAAGAGGCACTGTTGTTGTCATGTGCCTTTTACTGAGGAGTGGCTTCCGTCTGGCCACTCCATAAAGGCCCGATTGTGCTGCAGAGATAGTTGTCCTTCTGGTAGGTTCTCCCATCTCCACAGAGGAACTCTGGAGCTCTGTCTGAGTGACCATTGGGTACTTGGTCAATTCCCTGACCAAGGCCAGGCCAGCTCTATGAAGAGTCTTGGTGGTTCCAAACATCTTCCATTTAAGAATGATGGAGGCCACTGTTCTTGGGCACCTTCAATGCTGCAGAATTGTTTTTGATACCCTTCCCCAGATCTGTGCCTCGACACAATCCTATCTCAGAGTTCTAAGGACAATTGCTTCGACCTCATGGCTTGGTATTTGCTCTGACATGCATTGTCAACTGTGGGACCTTATATAGACAGATGTGTGCCTTTCCAAGTCATGTCCATTCAATTGAATTCAACACTCCAATAAAGTTGTACAAACATCTCAAGGATGATCAATGGAAACAGCATTTGAGAGAAATAAGCTTTTATTGCGTATCTAACATTTCTGGGATCTTTTATATCAAATCATGAAACATGGGAACAACACATTACATGTTTAGTTAATTTTTTTAATGATATACCAGTCAAAAGTTTGGACAAATCTACTCATTCAAGGGTTTTTCTTTATTTTTACTATTTTCTACATTGTAGAATAATAGTTAACCTATGAAATAACACATTTGGAATCATGTAGTAACTTAAAAAGGGTGAAACAAATTAGAAAATATTTAATATTTGAGATTCTTCAATGAAACCACCCTTCGATTGATGACAGCTTTGCACACTCTTGGCATTCTCTCAACCACATACATGAAATGCTTACTTACAGTACAAGCCCTTAACGAGCAATACAGTTTTAAGAAAAATACAAGGATCGGACCCTTTTTTTAAATGTTTGCCTAAAGTGTCAGATCCAAATCTAACCTGTAGCCTGTAGCTCAGAAGTGAAGCAAGGATATGCAAATTATTGATTCAATTTGAAAGGAAACACTTTGAAGTTTGTGGAAATGTGAAATTAATGTATCTCAAACACGTTAGAGCTAGTAAAATATAATAAAAATAAAAAACATGCGTTTTTTTCATCTTTGAAATGCAAGAAAAAGGACACAATGTATTATTCCAGATTAGGCGCAATTTCACTGTAAAGCTACTTTAAATTGGACAGCACAGTTAGATTAACAAGAATTTAAGCTTTCTGCCCATATCAGATATGTCTATCTCCTGTGAAATGTTGTTGTTACTTACACTATCTATCTTAATAGGTTTGTGGAGATCATATTTGCTTTAATAATCTGCACAGAACTTTGTTGTGCTTTAAAATGGTTAAAAGTGCAGTGACACATTGGGAATTTATCAATCTTTTGGCTGTCTTTTTGAGTGGGGTAATTGAGCAAAAATATAAATGCAAGATGAGCTAAAATAAAAAATTGTAGAAATGTTCCATAAGCACAAAAAGCATATTTCTCCAAAAATGTTTCACAAAATTGTTTATATTGCAGTTAGTGAGCATTTGTCCTTGGCCAAGATAATCCATCCACCTGACATGTGTGGCATATCAAGAAGCTGATTAAACAGCACGATCATCACACAGTTGCATCTTATACTGGGGGCGATAAAAGGCCACTTTAAAATGTCCAGTTTTGTCCCACAACACAAAGTTGTGATGGAGCATGCAATTGGCATGTTGACTGCTGGAATTTGCCAGAGATTTTTACGTTAATTTCTCTACTATAAGCCACCTCCAATGTCGTTTTGGAGAATTTGGCTGTATATTCATCATTCGACCACGTGTAACTATGCCAGCCCTGCACCTCCTAATCCGGCTTCTTTACCTGAAGAATCGTCTGTAACCAACCACCCAGACAGCTGATGAAACTGTGGGTTTGAATAACCAAAGAATTTCTGTACAAACTGTCATAAACTGTCTCAGGGAAGCTCATCTGCGTGCTCATTGTCCTCACCAAGGTCTTGACCTGACCTCAGTTTGGTGTCGTAACTGATGGCCACTGGCACACTGGAGAGGTGCGCTCTTCATGGATGGATCCCGGTTTGAACTGTACCGGGCAGATGGCAGACAGGATGAATGGCGTTGTGTGGGCGAGCGGTTTGCTGATTGCGAACAGAGTGCCCCATGGTGGCGGTGGGGTTATGGTATGGGCAGGTATACACTATGGACAACGATCACACATTTTATTCATGTCAATTTTAACACACAGAGATACTATGATGAGATCCTGAGGTCCATTGTCATGCCCTTCATCCGCTGCCATTACCTCATGTTTCAGCATGATAATGGACGGCCCCATGTCGCAAGGATCTGAACACAATTCATGGAAGCTGAACGTCCCAGTTATTCTATGGCCTGCATACTCACCAGGCATGTCATCCATTGAGCATGTTTAGGATGTTCTGGATTGATGTGTACGACCGTGTTCCACTTCCCGCCAATATCCAGCAACTTCGCACAGCAATTGAAGAGGAGTGGGACAACATTCCACAGGCAACAATCAACAGCCTGACAACTCTATGCAAAGGAGTTGTCATCGCTGCATGAGCTGGGTCACGTGGGCATCATTAGAAAGCTTATTCTATTGAGGACATGGCTAGCTAAGTTATAAAATACAATCTTACAGTGGTAGGCTTTCAAAAGGCAATTCAGAGAAACAGATTGTAATTTTTGTGCACATAGAATGGAGTCATGAGAGCATTCAAGTACGTGTTCCGCAGCAAATTGTATTCACAATACGACAAACACATGCTCATTCGGTTCAGGACAACCCAGTGTATAACATCCTTGCAACTGTGGATTAAGCATAACAATCATAAACGTTGATGCTGTAAATTACATGAGATTTCAAATATGGAAATGTGACGAAATTTAGACTCATGGGTGTGTGGTTTGATTGTATGACATCAACGCGGTCTAGAATCCCCAATGTCTCATCTTTTTGAACACATCGACTCTTCTCAATTTACAGCATTTCCCTCAGACAACAACAAATGTGTAAAAGTAGCCCAATTAGTGGGAGGGATCGGAGCATCTTCTTGTCGCACGGTGCTCAAGTTTATAGCAGCTGTCAGTCAAAAGTCATACAGAGCTGTGAAGTGGAAAACTTGAATTCCTACGTCATGCATAGGATGTTACTCTACAGCAGGGGTGTCAAAGTCAAATGGACGGAGGGCCAAATAAAAAATTTAGCTACAAGCCGAGGGCCGGACTGTTCGAATGTTCATTGAAAAATTTTTAAATGACGCATATAGTCTAGTGAACCTAATTGAACCTACTGAAAACCTAACAAATATATTCCAATATGATCAGATAAATAAAGCAATATTTTCTTATGGCTCTGTCAGTAATCTTTAATTTTCAACAGACACAAAAGACAAATTTCCTTTATATAAAAATCCCCATAACATGAACATTAAATGAAAGAAACCGGTATTCAAGGCACCATCAGTAGCCTATATTTTCTATTTTAGCAAAAGTGGGCTAAATTTACTTCAAAGAAAAAAACAATAATAGCAATTTTCTATCATCCACTCAACTGAAATATTTTTAAAATATAATTGGATTGAAATACAATAAAATAAAGTGCAAAAATCTATTAATCAAAAACAACACTTTGTTTAAGGAGAAGTAACATGCAGTGAAAACAAATATTAAACTTTAACTTTTAAACTTGAACTGAGTAAAAACTCTAAATATGTGATTGCACAGTAATGTTCACTTGTTTGAGGTTGAGGGTGATACTTGGTGGTGTCCCATCTTTTCCACAAGTTCATCAATGTTCGGGGTAAGGCTCTGAGCTGAGGAAATCCTCAGAATTGAGTGGAGGTGTTCAGCAGTAAGTCGACTTCTGTGTGATGTTTTGTTCAGGTTCATCAAAGAAAAAAGTTGTTCACACAGGTATGTGCTGCCAAACATAGACAACGTTTGAGCAGCCTGGATGCGCAGCTGGGGCATTGTGTCGGGGGAGGAAACGGGCGAACTCCGCAGCACCCACTGCCGCATATTTTGCCCTCAGTGCATCATTGCATTGGAGGTCAATCAACTCCATTTGGAGGTTTGGTGGTGAGCTTTCCACGTCAACAGCAAATGGGTTACCGAGCAGTTCCAACCTGCTTTTTTGTGCTTCAAAGTCAGCAAATCGGCGTCGAAAGTCAGCGGCAAGCATACCTATTTTATCAGCCAACTGTGCGCTCGGGAACGCACTGGTAGAGAGCTTCTCTTTCATGGTCTGGCAGCTGGGAAAGTGGCTCAAATTTTCTTTCCGCATCTGCGTCTCCCACAGAGTCAGTTTGGTTTTAAATGCCTTCACTGTACTGTACATATCAGAGATGACATAATTTTACTGTGATGCTGACGACTGCTGTGCCAATAAATATTGAAATGAAGCAGCCTACTGCTCGGTGCGTCACCGTTGCATTGTGGGAAATGTAGTATTGGTGCGTGTAAAAGATCTGCGGGCTGCCGGCTTGCTGCGGTCTGCGGGCCGGTTCTAATAATAAATCAAGATCATCCCAGGGGCCGTAAAAAACCTTCTCGCGGGCCGGATGTGGCCCGCGGGCCTTGACTCTGACATATGTGCTCTACAGCTACTGCGTTCCAATTTAGGCACTAATCAATGACAAAATGTGCCATTTTCAACCCGTATACAGGATGACAGTGAATGTGAATGGAAAGGGCTACGTTATGTAAATATTTATTGGTTTTAGTTAAAAAAGTATACACAATATAAAAAGCTGTACGCAAGCAATCTAACACACAGTTCAGACACAGAACTTATGGTGAGTCAAACTGAATTAAAATTAAGAGCGGGTTTGCACATTTGAGTTTTGTTGGCGTACTGATTGGTTTCATACAACCGCTCTCAGCACTGCAGACTTCCTCGTTGGTTTTGGGTATGTCAATACAGGCATAACAGCAACTTCTTCTGTGTTGAAGAAACCATCATGTTTATTGCACTAAAAAGGCAAAGAAAGATGATTCACACACCATGCCGAAGTAAAAGCTGTAATATGTAACATTTTGAGCTACTTGACCAAATCACATAGAAACCTGAGTTATAGATCTGTCATTCATGTTGAACACAAGTCTAATCTGCGGTCAATCTATTCTATGTGCGCTATTTCTATGCTTCCCGTTCTTAAGTTTTGTTTTGATGTCTTTTACTTTCGGTTTTGTACAGTAGCTTCAAACAGCTGAAAATACAATATTTTGGGTTATTGAAAAGGAATATCAGAGCAGTTTAGATGGTTCAATGATTCTCAACACTAAACATGGATCATTTTGCCACATAAACTCAACTTTGGCAAACTATTAGAATTTTAGTAACCAAGAAATGGCAGAGCGAATTCTGCAAATTGCACCTTTCATGTTTGAAAGAATTTGATCGGTTTAATGTGTCTCGGTTAACGTAATGTGTCTTCAGATTTCATAACTTTTACTAAGGAATCACGAAGAATCTCCTCATACCTAAAATAAATGATAAGTATGTTAGCAATGGCGATATTACTGTGCAATGTAGACATTCTATTTTCTCCTGAATTTGCTAAACAATTCATATGTTGATGAATGAATGTTTCAACCTCTGTGTTTTCACCACTTTCACCCAGTTGCTGGTTTGAGCCTTTTAGCATTTCTGCCACCACAGAAACAGACCCTGAGTCTATTCTAATGTGTTAACCTGCGAATCCGAGGACATGATTGTTGCAGCATCGCATTGTGGAAACCAAGTCTGTTCTCAGGCCAGGTCTGCCAGGTTTGACTAGCAGAAGTTACTTTTTGTTTGGAGAACCTACTCTGCAGGTTAGATTAATTAACGTGGTTGGTTAGGAAAATAATGTGGCAGGTTAGGAGAATTATATTAAGGTTAGTAAAAGTTAACCCCGGTTAGGGTTAGCTAAAATGCTAAAATTGTCCCAGACGCAACGTGAACATATCTAGCTAAACCAGGCCTGCCGCGAGAACAGCCTCGGTTTCCACTAATGCGATGCTTCCGTTGTGGGTGTGGTAGCAAAGCAAACTTTATTTATAATAATAAGACTAAGACAGAAATCTAAAAATCGAAAGTTGTGCTTTTCCTTCAGCAAGCACACCTAATAAACACAGTTACATTAGTTTGTAAAATAGCAGTAACTTTAGGCTATTAAATGTATTAAAAAAGTAATAGTCTATAGTAATAGTAATAGTATTTTATATGATCATGTCACTACAATGAGTGGGAATACTTGGGAACAGATTTCAAAAATGAAAATCACTGGAGCTGATTTCCTGGTGTTTTTATAGTCTTTTGTATCTAATGACATAAGACAAATTAAACCACTCGTGGGCCAAATTCAGCCAGTTGGCCACCAGTTGGGGAGCCCTGCCTTACAACCTCCCCCCAACATTGTGGACTTCAAACCGCGAGCAGCGCAAGTGATTTATACAAAATCTGAGCGTATACATCTTATTAATAGTTTGATATGCTCAAACTCAGAATCAATTGTGCTTACTCACAATAATATGGTCAATGTGATAGAACTGTCACGCCTTGGTCTTAGTATTTTGTGTTTTTGTTAATTAGTTGGTCAGGCCAGGGTGTGACATGGGTTTATGTTGTTGTATTTCGTATTGGGGTTTTGTAGTTATTGGGATTGCGGCTGAGTAGGGGTGTTGCATAGGCTTGGCTGCCTGAGGCGGCTCTCAATCAGAGTCAGGTGATTCTCGTTGTCTCTGATTGGGAACCGTATTTAGGTAGCCTGGGTTTCACTTTGTATTTCGTGGGTGATTGTTCCTGTCTCTGTGTAGTGTTCACCAGATAGGCTGTAATTAGTTTTCATGTTCCGTTTGTTGTTTTGTATTTATTTAAGTTATTTCATGTATCGCTATCTTCTACATTAAAGACATGAGTAACCACCACGCTGCATTTCGGTCCGACTCTCTTTCAACAAACGAAGAACGCCGTTACAAGAACATTGATTTTAATTGTAGAATTTCACCTTTTTTCAAAATCATATGTGGGCTTACTCCCTTTCCCGCCTCGATTGTAACTACAGCCCTATGACACAGTGTTACCAGGCTCTATGTGCCACCAAAGGAGATGAAACCTGGTCCTGAATGGCCACCGTGTGTGCTGGCTTATGTTCCAGCCTAGCTGTAAGAATCCTGGTTAGTTTAATTAGAAGTGTAAGAAATGGAATGGAACAAAACCCTGCTCAAGGAGCTGAGTTGCCTGCATGCCCTATTCAACACACAGCAGAAACACATCCGTTGTCACAAATGGATACCAAAAATGTATTATTCTTTTCTCCACCTCTCCAACTCTTCCCCCTGGTCGCAGGTGTTCAGTGCCCAAGCTGAAGCGTTCTGTGCTGAGCTTTATACCTATCCTGTCATGGCTGCCTCATTACTCAGTGAGACAAGACGCACTGGGAGACCTCATATCTGGCATAAGCATTGGCATCATGCACCTGCCTATGGGTCTGTACCACCTCTACTGTTTGAACAGACATACAGGGCCCAATCCTAACTTGAAATCAACAACACATGGTGGGAAGAGTACTAAATAGTCATACCTGACCAAAATGTATAGAAAATGACTCAAGTGAAAGTTAACCAGTAAAATACTACTTGAGTAAAAGTCTAAAACTATTTATTTGAACATGTACTTACTATAAGTACAATGGGGGAAAAAGTACCAATTGCTATACTTGAGTATAAGTAAAGTTAAATGCTATGAATCAAACTCCTTATATTAAGCCAACCAGACAGCAGCATAAAACAAACTCCAACAATCTGACATAATTTACAAATTAATTTGTGTTGAGTGAGTTTGCCAGATCTGAGGCAGTAGGGATGACCAGGGATGTTCTCTTGATAAGTGAATATATTGGACAGTTTTAATGTCCTGCTAAGCATTCAAAATGTAACCAGTACTTGTTTAAAAAATACATTATGTTCTTTAGGAATGTAGTTGAGTAAAAGTAAAAGTTGTGCAAATAGAAATATTAAAGCACAGATAGGCCTAACCATACAAATTACTTAAATAGTGAACTTTACACCACTGAGTACTTAGTCACGTTAAGCCACTGCATGTAACCACCTGTAAATCTTTCATTGATACCAATGCTTGAGGTACGTGAACGCCTGATTTACACAAGTTGATCTCAAGTTAGTGTTGCATCTCTTTGAGCTGAGAATACTATATGATAACTATCTATTTTGTGAAGTCTATGAAGACTGACATTTCTGTAATGTTTCCCCAGGTTTGGCCTATGCTCTGCTGGCCTCTGTGCCCCCAGTGTATGGCCTCTACACTTCCTTCTACCCTGTACTCATGTACTGCATCTTTGGCACCTCCAGACACATCTCCGTAGGCAAGACAGAGTGTGGAAGGGGGGAAGGAGAAAGAGAGAGAATTTGAATGTTTTAATAGAATTTGGTCAAAGGAATATGCTAATGATTCCCTACCATGATCTTGTGTGTGTTTTCTCAGGCGCATTTGCTGTGACCAGCATCATGATAGGCACCACGACAGAGAGGCTGGCCCCAAACAGTAACTTCATGATTCTAAATGGAACCAATGGGACTGAAGTTATAGATGTATTAGCCCGCGATGCCGCCAGAGTACAGATAGCAGCCAGCACCACCTTACTGAGTGGGATCTTTCTGTTTCTGCTGGGCATGATTCGGTTTGGTTTTGCGGTGACGTTCCTGTCGGATCCCATGGTACGTGCTTACATGACAGGAGCAGGTATACATGTGGTACTTTCCCAACTCCCAAGCCTCTTTGGGATCCGCGTTGGACGCTTCTCCGGACCGCTGTCTCAGGTCTATGTGAGTGCACACAACACATCCACACACAGAAACAGATGATTCACACATACAAAAGTTGTAAATGTTTTCCAACTGCTGCATGTATGCAGAAACTCACTCATTCACTCTCTCTCTCTCTCTCTCTCTCTCTCTCTCTCTCTCTCTCTCTGTCTCACTTTCACTCTGTCTCTCTCTCTCTCTCTCTCTGTCTCTCTTTCTCTCTCTCTCTCTCTCTCTCTCTCTAGCTCCTAATAGATATCTGTAGACATCTGCCAGAGACTAACATTGCGGCCGTGGTGGTAACTCTAGTGGCCTTGGCGGTCCTCATAGGGGTCAAAGAACTCAACATTTACTATGAGAAGAAAATGCCTGTGCCCGTTCCAATAGAGCTCATAACGGCAAGTCCTCTACACCAGGGTTAACCAAACTCGGTTATTTTTAAATTAGCTGTGTAGTGCTAGTGCCACTCTGTCTCTCACCTCTCTCTTTTGCTCCTCATTCCTGTCTCTCTCTTTTGGTCTCTTGAACGACACGTCTAGTGAAAAACAAATGGTGGACAACCTGTCACCATGGCTGATTCCGGTTTAATGTTCCGGTTTAATGTTCCAGTATAATATTCCGGTTTAATGTTCGGGGTTTAATGTTCCGGTTTAATGTTCTGGAGGAGTGTATGTATCGCACTGTGTGCATGTGCCCAGTTAGTCACATTGATCCAATAAAATATGGTAAAATGATTAGTTGTGTTAAATAATCGGCCTGTATTTGTGCATGGATTCCGAACACAGCAAAGCTTCCGAACACAGCAAAACTTATGTGTGTCTATGTGTATGTTACAGATCATAGTAGCAACACTTATCTCTTACTACTGCAAACTGTACAGCCTATACAAAGTGGCCGTCATCGGACAGATCCCCAAAGGGTGAGTGTTTGTGAGTGTGTGTGTGTGTTTTTGCGTTATTGTTTGTGGGTGGGTAGGGGAGGTCTAAGGTCAGTTGAGTCCACAGGAGAAGAGGAGAGGAAGAGGGAAGAAAGGGGTAGGTGATATGGTGTAGTTCATTGGGAAAGAGTCATCCTATTCGCCTTGTTCTGGAATGTCACAGTGATCATGGCGAGTTAGTTGCAATTGTGTTTCTGTTTCCGATGCTGGTGCATGCAAAAGTGGTACTTTTAGTTGAGAGCTTGATAGTTTTACACTGACAGAACCGTACAAAATCCTACAATTGGTCAACATGACAAGCATTATATGTTCAGTACGAGGCTGTCTCAACAATTGGATGAAGAGAAGGCAGTTTTTACAACAGCAATGTTTTGAACACCAACCTCAACGTCGATCTGAATGTACCTAAGGAGCCCCAAATGACCTGTATCCACCGGCTCTGGACCAAAGCGATGGACTTGACAGACCAACTCCTGATAACACTGATGAAGCTGAAGCTCAACTTGCTGCAACAGCAGCTAGCAGAAAGGTTTGGTGTTTCCCAGAGTATTGTCAGTCGAGTGATTAGTTATTGGATTGACATGATGGAAAAGGAAAAGAGTACATTCCATGGCTGCCAAGGGTAACCATTCATGCTGCAATGCACAATGTTTTAACAATCACTACCCAGGAACATCCTGCATTATTGACTGTTCAGAAACTGCTTTACAGAAGTGAAAGAATCTGGATTCAAGGGAGAGTCATTCAGCCATTACTACGCCTAGAACAATATCAAGTACCTGGTGGCAATTGAAGTTCATCTCCTCAGCATATGGAGGTAGATGTAGCAACAAATATATAACATCAGATTCTGGGTTCCTGGAGTAACTCTGTCTGGGGGATGAGGTCATGGCTGACCAGGGCTTCACAATCTGTGATCTGCTACATGAGAGTAAGGTCAAATGAACAATTCCAGCCTTCACAAAAAGAGGCACACAACTGTCAGAAGAGGACACCACATGTACAAGATGGATAGGTAACGTAAGGGTTCATGTGGAACACGTAATTCAAAGGCTAAAACGTTTTAGATTAATCTCACAGACAGTGTCAATCAACCTCTCATCTAATGTCGACAAAATACTTTGCTGCCCTGTGTAACCTGCATTGTGATATCATTCATGAAGATTCTGAATGAACGGACCAGTCAAATGGCATTCACAGGGTCGATATCTGAATATGAATGAAAGTTATGTAAAATACACTTCAATTAATTCTATTACAACTCAACTTAATTATTTGTTTTACATACATACATATTGATTTTACAAAAAAATAAAGCCATAAAAACTATTTCCACAATACTGTGACTGTTGATGCATTAAGCCTGGCCTTTTAATTGAAAAACTATGTGTTAATAGTAACTGCAAACAGTAGAGACATCTGACTACATACTTATACAGAGCTGCATATATTTGTCACTGACAATCTGCCTGCCTGATGCTCCTCAACAATAAATAGCAGCATGTGTGTAAAGTAGAATGCCTTCAACCTCAGGAAAGCCTCTGTGTATCATAGGGGACAGGGATGACAACTTGCTGTGAGTCCAGATGAACACCTTACTTTCTCTCAGTCCTATGCAAAACATACCAATTTGCACCTGCATATAGTAGCCAGGTGGCCCGTGTGGTTGCAGTTGGGGTGTGCCCTCCACCACCTTCACATCACAGGCTGTCCCATTGAAGACATCATCCAGAGAATCACAGCCATTCCCCTTGACTTCAACAGTTCCTTGGAGTTCAGCACTCTGTCACTTCTCATCAGTCCAGGCTATGCCAGTTAGCCCATTGGACACTACATTCTGCACCTGTGATAGAATGTTTGGTACAACAAAAGACATTCAGAGAAAATCCCATTATTAACAATCGTGTGACTGAGGACTATGTGATCAACTTAATCCAACCACATGTAAGTTCAATCATAAACTTACCTTGCGATTGTTCCCAATGAGATGACCACTTATACTTACCATACATTAGGCATTACCCCCAACCACAAGGATATGTTACAAACCTTATTCACCCAGAAAACAATAACACTAAAGAAATACATGTGATGCTGACATGTCTAAATTAATGTTATACCCTACTCACCTGGATAAACCTCACCTCCATAAACCTAGCTTGCTTCAGCAACATGAGATTTGACAGGATACTTACAGATTCCCCACATTAATACAGCAGTTCTGTTGATCCACATATACATGTTAACATTACCCATAAATCATGATATTTTCAATTCAGACATCTCTACTGATCTGTTGTTGGATACAAGTACCCAAGCAGAGTTGCAAGAGCTACTTGATTGGCTGGGCTGAACATCGGCCTTCTGCAAATACCAATCCTTTTCCCTCCTCCTGGTGAAGAACAACTCAGCCTGTGGAGGTAGTGATAAGCCTCTGTACTCTTGTAATGTTTCATGGTGGAACCATCCACTCCCAGGGAGAGCATAATGAAAAATGTCCCCATACGTCATCCACCCAATTATCACTCGATGACGGATGGGATACGGTGATACCCTCCGACCTCCGAAGAGCCATTTGTGTGTGTTCCCAAATGTGAGCCATGTTTTTTGTTTTTTTTACTTGTTTGTCTTGGAACTACCCATGCCGGATCTGTGAGAATTGTCATCAACTACACTAATTAGCATAGAGCAACGGTCAAAAATAGTATATAGTATAGTATAGTGAAACACAGCTTAGCCTTTTGTTAATCACCCTGTCATCTCAGATTTTGAAATGATGCTTTACAGCAAAAGCAAGACAAGCGTTTGTGTAAGTTTATCGATTAGCTAGCAGCAGGAAGCTTGGTCACGAAAATCAGAAAAGCAATCAAATTAACCGTTTACCCGTGATGAGCTTCGAATGTTTTCACTGACGAGACTCCCAGTTAGACAGCAAATGTTCCTTTTGTTCCATAAAGATTATTTTTATACCCAAAATTCCTCCGTTTGCTTGTCACTTTGTGTTCAGAAATCCACCGAAAATACGACAACGCCGAAAAAAAAAATTCTAATTATATCCATAATATCGACAGAAACATGGCAAAGTTTTTTATAATCAATCCTCAAGATGTTTTTCAAATATCTATTAGATAATATATCAACCGGGACAGTTGGCTTTTCAGTAGGAGCGAGAGGAAAAATGACTATTTCTGAGAGCCCTCCGCTGGCCACTGACGCAATGTAAGTCGTTTACGCTCAATCTTCAAAATAAAGGCCTGAAACTACGTCTAAAAGCTGTAGACACCTTAGGGAAGCCACAGAAAAAGGAATCTGGTTGATATCCCTTTCAATGGAAAAAGGGATGCATAGAAAGACAGGGGTTTCAAAATAAGAGTCACTTCCTGATTGGATTTTTCTCAGGATTTTGCCTGCAATATCATTTCTGTTATACTCACAGACAATATTTTTACAGTTTTGGAAACTTTAGAATGTTTTCTATCCTAAGCTGTCAATGATATGCATGTTCTAGCATCTGGTCCTGAGAAATAGGAGGTTTACTTTGGGAACATTATTTTTCCAAAAATAAAAATAGTGCCCCCTAGTTTCAAGAGTTTAAGATGTGTTAACGATGCATGTTTTTTAATTATTAGCTGGCTACCACTCTGAGGTAATTCGCTAGCGTTGACAGAAGTTGTGATTGGAAACACAAACACAATCGCGTTTGAATGGAACTGGGTCGAGTGGGCCGGGCTACATAAGGCGAATAGATAAAAATGTCAAAGTCAAATAAGGAAACACAGATACAGTGAGCAGAGAGAAGTGTGTTGACAGTGAAACAATTATCAACAGCCAGTAAATGTCAACCTGTTTCATCAAGATTTGCTAAGGCAGTTTTGGACATGTGTTAAAGCTGATTCGGCATGGTCTTCAGATTGCAGGACTGCCAAAGACAAAAGTTACAGTAAGAAGTGGCTACTGCTACTGCTCAACATAAGCTGTTGTAGGCAGCTTATCTGAATGGAGGAGATAGTATTCATAGGCTTGATCATTGTCACTGGTGTAAATTGATCATTTCATTATTTCAAGTATCAAATCATTTTCTTCATGACATGGCTTTGCCTTTGGTAGCCTACAGGTTCTTTATCATGTTCGTTACTTTGAGCAATCCTAACTTAGCCTGTGCATTGATACACAATTAAACACAAATGTCATTATTTGTTTGTGTACATGTTTCAACACTTGTTACCAGCAGCAAGAGTCAAGAGGATGTGTTGGGGAAGGAGGAGGGGTCTGGATGAGGCAGTAATCAATGAGATACATATTGACAGTGTCTTTGAACCACATAATTCTCCTCTATCCCATCCTCCCCCTGTCCACTTTAATCTCTCCCTCTCTTCCTCTCCCTTTCTCTCCACTACTGTTGTCTCCCCATCTCCCTTTCCTCTTTATCCTTAGACTACAGGCTCCCAGGTCACCTGATATTAGTATGTGGGGTTCGGTAGCTGGTGATGCATTCGTAGTAGGCATAGTGGGATATGCCCTTAACATCTCCTTGGGAAAAATCTTTGGCCAAAAACACGGCTACAATGTGGACAGCAACCAGGTGGGACATGGACGTGCACAACACACACACACACACACACACACACACACACACACACACACACACACACACACACACACACACACACACACACACACACACACACACACACACACACACACACACACACACAGGCAGACCAACAGAGGAATGTGCTTGGGGTTGCTTTGCTCTGAAGGAGTGAGACAGGAAGGGAACACACAGTGTGTGTACCAGCTTACAGCTCTTTGATCCTGAATGTTTAATGGCTGACACTATCGAATAAGCACAAGAAGTTATTTACTGGGGGTGGCCACAAGTAAATAAACCCCAATTTAATTGAGCCTCTCCATTCTTCTAATCTCCCCCACTCTTTCTCCTTTTCTCTCTCACTCTCTTGGTCTTCTTTCTCTCTTTCTAGGAGATGGTTGCTATTGGTCTCTGTAACATAGTGGGAGGATTCTTTCAATGCCACGCTATGGCTGCTTCTCCGTCGCGTACCCTCCTCCAGGATAGCACTGGGGGCAAGACACAGGTAACACACAAAGACCTACACTCTTGCATGCACATACACGTATCTCCACTTGCTAATATTTACGCACACGTGCACACTAACTAATGTGTGTGTTTGTACATTTTGTCAGGTTGTGGGGCTGATTTCTTCAGTACTTGTGCTGATCTTCATTCTGCAACTGGGGTCACTATTTGAGGAGCTACCCAAGGTATTTATGTCTCCATCACCTCCACACCATCCAAACACAGACAACACCATTGATCTGCTGAGTGTTTGTGTGTCCCCTAGGCTGTCCTGGCCTGTATTGTGCTTGTGAACCTGAAAGGCCTTTTTATGCAGTTTAAAGACATTCCTGCACTCTGGAAGAGCAATAAGGTCGACCTGGTGAGAGCTTTTTTAATTTTTTTATTTGACCTATATTTAACTAGACAAGTCAGTTAACATCAAAATCGTATTTACAATGACGGTTTACCCTGGTGACGTGTGTCGCCCTATGGACTCCCAATCCCAGCCAGATGTGATTCAGCCTGGATTCCTATCAGGGACTCTAGTGACGCCTTTTGCACTGAAATGCCGTGCCTTAGACCACCGCGCCACTCGGGAGTCCGAGGGGCGAGTTACACATTCATACACATTATAGTTATATCCTAAAACATGCATCCGAACTTGAGATTAACGTATATGACTCAAATGGGGTTTGGGAAACCCTGATTCCTGGGTGTTCCCCATACTGACTACCTGTGTCTCTGCTGTCCCCTAGCTGGTGTGGTTGGTAACTCTGGTGTGTACTATCTTACTGAACCTGGACATCGGCCTAGGTGCATCCATCGGCTTCTCTATGCTCACTGTCATCTTCAGAACACAACTGTGAGTCTGAGTGTATTTTATTTGTATTTATTATGGATCTCCAAGGCAGCAGCTACTCATTCTGGGGTCCAGCAAAATTAAGGCAGATTATACAATTTTAAAAAGTGTGTTTGCATGAGCACACATGTTTGTGTTTGCTTGTTTTCTTGTGAGAGAGAGTAACATAGATACATCCTTCTAAAAAAGTGGTATTCAAACTTTTTCAGAGGGGGCCCCATTTTTTTCACAATAATTTCTCACAACCCCACCCCAAATAAGATGATACAACCTTAAAATCGGTACATTTACATTTTTGCATCAACAAATAACCTTCATTACGTTTCAATTTCTTACCGAAATGAAAAGAAACCAGTAAATATCTTTCTCAAAAATGTTTGTATATTGTCCCATACAAAAATCTGTACACGTATTATTATAATTTTTGGGGCAATCCCACTGGTCGCGACTTTGAATACCATTGTTCTAAAGTGAATGTATTGTGTTTCTCTTCTTCTTAAAGTAGATTACATCTGTTCTCTCTCTCTCTCTCGCGTGCGTGCTCTCTCTCCCAGGCCGAGGTACTCTATCCTGGGGCATGTTCCTGGGACTGAGCTCTACTTGGATACAGACACATATGAGGAGGTGAGACGGAGGAGTTTACAGTTTTTTTGGTATCGCTTTAGTGCAATTTTCATGTGGTACATTTTCACAACTTTTAGTCCAAAACTCAAAACAGATCATCAAAAAGGTAGTTGTTTCAAAATTCTAAGTACATTTTTTAATCAGTGTTTCATCTAGAAATACATGTTTCTCATTGCAACACATGTTCATATAAAGTATTTGCCTTTTACAATGCAATGCAGAGTTCACACTGCTTTACTAAAATTGCATTGGCCAATACAGTACTGTAATATATGCCATTTATTTAGCAGACACTTTCATCCAAAGTCAGAACATTTTTGGTATGTGCCAGGCTCTTACAAACTGAGCCATGTACAGGACTACTACATGAATGTAAAATACAATACATCATTACAATACAGGTGGAAGATTTATGATTGCCAACCACCTCATGGATGAGTCATGCAACGATTTCAGTGGTTCTGTGGTGAACAAACAAAATTAATGCACAATGAAAGGTTTTGAATGCATGACTGTCCATGTTACAAGTGTTGCCAGTTTGGAGCTTTGTACTAAGAGTTTTGGAAACTCATCACATACTTTTGAAAATAAGACCAAAGCAATAAAACAAAACTGTAATATGTAATTAGGGGGGTGTGAGTGGGTTATTCAACAGTGGGTTTTAAAACAGTTTTTAGATGACCATCTATTGAAGTCCCCTGTTTGTGTGTTGGTTTGTCCCACAGGCTAAAGAGATACCAGGTATTACCATCTTCCGTTCCTCCACCACAATGTACTATACCAACGCTCAGCTATACCTGGACGCACTGCAGGAGAAGGTAGTGTGATTATTTTATGACCGGTATACGCCCACACCATTCCAACACAGAAAATCTGCTTTTTAAAAAACAATTGTAAAGGAAAATGATTTCAATCATATTGTAATTAATTATAGGTCATATCTTATTGTAATCTGTAAACACTGGGCAGTTGCTTTAAATACACACATGATTAGTACAATTGGCCAATTGGAAACTTGCTTGACTTCAAGGGCAATATTGGTCACACCTTTTTTACAGTTGTTATTACTCGTAGCCTGTGCTATCTAATAAATTGCAGTATCAATCCACAATAGAACTCTACCACTGAAGAACCATATCTCAGTTTTGGAACATTTTTCTTTACGCAAATGACTGGATCTGGGCCTGTGCCCTGGAGAGAAGTATATCTTTCACATCAGACTCGTTAAAGGAAAAATCATTATTCCAGTTCGGGTTGAGTAATCCCTGTTCTGATGTCCAGAAGTTATTTTCAGTCATAAGAGACGGTAACAGCACATCGATATGAATCATCAAGAGTCTTGCTTTTACATACAGACTATAAGCAAGTAGCCTAGTGCTTTAGAGCGTTAGATGAGTAATCAAATGATTGCTGGTTTGAATCCCGATCAAACTTGGTAAAAAAATCTGACAATGTGCTCATGAGCAAGGTATGGAACCCTAATTGATCCTGTAAGTCACTCTGGATATGAATGGCTGCTAAATGAGTTGAATGCAATTTAAGACAAAGGAGATGATTGTGGACTACAGGAAAAAGAGGACCTAGCACACCCCCATTTTCATCGACGGGGCTGCAGTGGAGCAGGTTGAAAACATCAAGTTATCCACATCAACAACAAAACTAACATGGTTCAAGCACACCATGACAGCTGTGAAGCGGGCACGACAAAACCTATTTCCCCTCAGGAGACTGAAAAGATTTGGCATGGATCCTCAAAAAGATTTACAGCTGCACTATCAAGAGCATTTTGACTGGTTGCATCAATGCCTGGTATGGCAACTGCTCAGCCTCCGACCTCAAAGCAACTGAGTCAGGTTTTTAGGCCTCCTTGCCAGCACACACTTTTTCAGTTCTGCTTACAAATTTTCTATGGGATTGAGTTTATATTTTTTTTTATTTCACCTTTATTTAATTAACCAGGTAGGCTAATTGAGAACAAGTTCTCATTTACAACTGCGACCTGGCCAAGATAAAGCAAAGCAATGCGACACAAACAACAACATTGGAGATGTTTAATATGAGTCTGGAAGGAGAGTTTACAGTCTAACCAGACACCTTGTCCACATGTTCTAAGTCAGAACTGTCCAGAGTAGTGATCCTAGTCGGCCGGGCGGGTGCGGGCAGCGAACGGTTGAAAAGCATGCATTTAGTTTTACTAGCATTTAAGAGCAGTTGGAGATCACGGAAGGAGTGTTGTATTGCATTGAAGCTTGTTTGGAGGTTTGTCAACACAGTGTCCAGAGAAGGGCCAGATGTATACAGAATTGTGTCGTCTGTGTAGAGGTGGATCAGAGAATCACCCGCAGCAAGAGCAACATCGTTGATGTCAACAGAGAAAAGTTTGGTTCTAGAGTGTCACCCACTTTGAAGATGGGGGATGACCGCAGCAGCTTTCCTATCTTTAGGGATCTCTGACAATATGAAAGAGACGTTGAACAGACTGGTAATAGGGGTTGCAACAATGGTGGCAGATAATTTTAGAAAGAGAAGGTCCAGATTGACTAGCCCAGCTAATTTGTACTGGTCCAGGTTTTACAGATCTTTCAGAACATCTGCTATCTGGATTTGGGTGAAGGAGAAGCTGTGTAGGCTTGGGCAAGAAGCCCGGGAGGGTGCAGAGCTGTTGGCCGATGTTGGGGTAGCGAGGAGGAAAGCAATGCCAGCCGTAGAGAAATGCATATTCTAATTCTTGATTATCGTGGATTTATCGTTGTTGACAGTGTTACTTAGCCTCAGTGCAGTGAGCAGCTGGGAGGACATGCTCTTGTTCTCCATGTACTTTACAGTGTCCCAGAACCTTTTGGAGTTAGAGCTACAGGATGCCAATTTCTGTTTGAAAAAGCTAGCCTATGCTTTCCTGACTGACTGCGTGTATTGGTTCCCGACTTCCCTGAACAGTTGCATATCGCAGGGACTATTCAATGCTATTGCAGTCCGCCACAGTATGTTTTTGTGCTGGTCGAGGGCAGTCAGGTCTGGAGTGAACCAAGGGCTATATCTGTTCTTAGTTCTACATTTTTTGAAAGGTGCATGCTTATTTAAGATAGTGAGGAAATTACTTTTTAAGAATGACCAGGCATCCTCGACTGACGGGATGAGGTCAATATCCTTCCTGGATCCCCGGGCCAGGTTGAATTGAAAGGCCTGCTCGGAGAAGTGTTTTAGGGAGAGTTTGACAATGATGAGGGGTGGTCGTTTGACCGCGGACCCATAGCAGATGCAGGCAATGAGGCAGGGATTGCTGAGATCGTGGTTGAAGAAGGCAGAGGTGTATTTGGAGGGCAAGTTGGTCAGGATAATATCTATGAGGGTGCCCATCTGTATGGTATTGGGGTTGTACCTGGTGGGTTCCTTGATAATTTGTGTGACATTGAGGGCATCTATCTTAGATTGCAGGACTGCCGGGGTGTTAAGCATATCCTAGTTTAGGTCACCTAACAGAACAAACCTTTCTCCGCCAAACAGTTCTATTTTTGTTTCATCAGACCAGAGGACATTTCTCCAATAAATATTTTTGTCCCCTTGTGCAGTTGCAAACCGGTGTCTGGCTTTTTTATGGCGGTTTTGAAGCAGTAGCTTCTTCCTTGCTGAGCAACCTTTCAGGTTATGTCGATATAGGACTCATTTTACTGTGGATATTGATATTTTTGTACCTGTTTCCTCCAGCATCTTCACAAGGTCCTTTGCTGTTGTTCTGGGATTGATTTGCACTTTTCGCACAACAGTATGATAATCTCTAGGAGACAGAGAGAGAAAGAATGCGTCTCCTTCCTGAGCGGTATGACGGCTGCGTGGTCCCATGGTGTTTATACTTGTGTACTATTGTTGGTACAGATGAATGTGGTACCTTCAGGCTTTTGGAAATTTCTCCCAAGGATGAACCAGACTTGTGGAAGTCAACAATTTTCTGAAGTTTTGGCTGATTTCTTTTGATTTCCCCATGACGTCAATCAAAGAGGAACTGATATTGAAGGTAGGACTTGAAATGCATCCACAGGTACACCTCCAATTGACTCAAATGATGTCAATTAGCCTATCAGAAGCTTCTAAAGACATGACATAATTTTCTGGAATTTTCCAAGCTGTTTAAACAACACAATGTAACTCCAAGTCAATCACACTTCTGTGAAATCAAACTGTCCACTTAGGAAGCAACACTGACTGACAATAAATTTCACATGCTGTTGTGCAAATGGAATAGACAGCAGGTTGACATTATAGGCACTTAGCAAGACACCCCCAATAAAGGAGTGGTTTTGCAGGTGGTGACCACATACCACTTCTCAGTTCCTATGCTTCCTGGCTGATGTGTTGGTCACTTTTGAATGCTGGCGGGGCTTTCACTCTAGTGGTAGCATGAGACGGAGTCTACAACCCACACAAGTGGCTCAGGTAGTGCAGCTCATCTACCATGGCACATCAATACGAGCTGTGGCAAGAAGGTTTGCTGTGTCTGTCAGCGTAGTGTCCAGAGCATGGAGGCGCTACCAGGAGACAGGCCAGTACATGAGGAGACGTGGAGGAGGCCGTAGGAGGGCAACAACCCAGCAGCAGGACCGCTACTCCGCCTTTGTGCAAGGAGGACCACTGCCAGAGCCCTGCAAAATTACCTCCAGCAGGCCACAAATGTGCATGTGTCTGCTCAAACGGTCAGAAACAGACTCCATGAGAGTGGTATGAAGGCCCGGCGTCCACAGGTGGGGGTTGTGCTTACAGCCCAACACCGTGCAGGACGTTTGGCATTTGCCAGAGAACACCAAGATTGGCAAATTTGCCACTGGCGCCCTGTGCTCTTCTCATATGAAAGCAGGTTCACACTGAGCACGTCACAGACGTGACAGAGTCTGGAGACGCCATGGAGAACGTTCTGCTGCCTGCAACATCCTCCAGCATGACCGGTTTGGCGGTGGGTCAGTCAATGTGTGGGGTGGCATTTCTTTGGGGGGCGCACAGCCCTCCATGTGCTCGCCAGAGGTAGCCTGACTGGCATTAGGTACCGAGATGAGATCCTCATACTCCTTGTGAGACCATATGCTGGTGAGGTTAGCCCTGGGTTCCTCCTAATGCAAGACAATGTTAGACCTCATGTGGCTGGAGTGTGTCAGCAGTTCCTGCAAGAGGAAGGCATTGATGCTATGGACTGGCCCGCCCGTTCCCAGAGCTGAATCAAATTTAGCTCATCTGGGACATCATGTCTCGCTCCCATCCACCAACGCCACATTGCACCACAGACTGTCCAGGAGTTGGCAGATGCTTTAGTCCAGGTCTGGGAGGAGATCCCTCAGGAGACCATCCGCCACCTCTTCAGGAGCATGCCCAGGCGTTGTAGGGAGGTCATACAGGCACGTGGAGGCCACACACACTACTGAGCCTTTTTTGGACTTGTTTTTAGGACATTACATCAAAGTTGGATCAGCCTGTAGTGTGGTTTTCCACTTTAATTTTGAGTGTGACTCCAAATCCAGACCTCCATGGGTTGATACATTTGATTTCCATTGATCATTTTTGTGTGATTTTGTTGTCAGCACATTCAACTATGAAAATAAAAATCTATTTAAAAGTAATATTTAATTCATTCAGATCTAGGATGTGTTATTTTAGTGTTCCCTTTATTTCAGCAGTGTACAATTGTCTCAATGTTTCGAAAGCTTAGAATCTTGCTAATCCAACTACGTTGTCAGATTTAAAAAGGATTTACTGTGAAAGAATACGATGCGATTATCTGAGGATAGAGCCCCATAAAAACAACTATTTCAACCATCACAGGCGTAACAAAATCACAAACTGCAATAAAATAAATAGTTTACCTTTGACGATCTTCCTCTGCTTGCAATCCCAATGAATGGTCTTTTGTTTGATAAAATCTATTTTTTTGCCTAACATGAAACATTTTGTGAACCACTTGTGTCGTGAATTCCGTCTCATTCCATTTTCGACGACACATTCGATGCAAATTCACAAACTAAACGTGACTTTTCCAGTCATGTTTGGTTTCATTGCAATCAACTGGTTTGTTTGTTACACAACCAAACATGATGGGTCATTTCGCGGGACGTACTGACTGAAAGAAACCGATTTGAAGACACCAATGATGTGACCGCTGTTTCGTTGATTGACTGTATTTTAACCCAATGACCACTGATCGTCTTGATATCTAGCTGGGTAGGTAGCCAATGAGCTGAGGTAAACGGCAATATGTAATGTTTATGTGTTGGAAGACCAACCCATGTCGTAAACTCCGGCATAAAGAGGGACATTCGCCATTGAAGTTTCATACCGGAAGGAGCAACGCATGTTATGCACAGCTTTGTTTTGGTAAAGCGCATCTTCAGCTGTTTATATATCAATCAGTATGGCGACTAAGTCAGGGAAAGCTAAATCTAAGTCTGGATATATACACAATTTTAGAAGAAATTGATCGGGAAAGTGAGACAGAGATTGTTGGAGGACGATTCATTTAGCGATTCCCAAATGGAGGAATATTTTTTTAATGGAGAGGACATTGTTTTGGACTGGTAAGTTCTTCTCATGATAATGCCGTTATTTGACATTAAGAGCGTCTGCTAAATGACTTAAATGTAAATGTAAAATATTATTTGTGAAATGAAATAGTGTATTTGAGGCTGTTGAGGGGAGGGCAGGCCCACAACAATGGCCAAAGTGAAATGTAGACAGTAGATACAGCTGGTCTGTTGTAATATAATAAAGACAGTAGCTCTAGCTGGTCTGTCATAATATAACAGAGACAGTAGATCGAGCTGAAATGTCATAATATAAAAGAGACTGCTTTCTCTCTCCTTGTCTCAAGCACTCCATTTCTTACACAGAGTGGAATTGACATTGGAATGCTGCTGATGAAAAAGAAGAAAAGAGACACTGAAGAAAAGAAGAAAGACAAGAAAGAAAAAAACAAAGCCAAAAAGGAGGCAAAAAAGGTATAATACGTCCAACACACATACACCACCGTTCAAAGTTTGGGATCACTTGCTTCTACACATGCATTGCTTGCTGTTTGGGGGTTTTAGGCTGGGTTTCTGTACTGCACTTTGATATAACAGCTGATGTAAGAAGGGATATATAAATACATTTGATTTGACTTAGAAATGTCCTTGTTTTTGAAAGAAAAGCACAAGTACATTAGAGTATCTAGTTTGAGAAACAGACGCCTCACAAGTCGTCAACCAGCAGATTCATTAAATAGTACCCACAAAACACCAGTGAAGAGTTGACTCCGGGACTGCTGGCCTTCTAGGCAGAGTTGCAAAGAAAAATCCATATCTCAGACAAGCCAATAAAAATAAAAGATTAAGATGGGCAAAAGAACACAGGCACTGGAGAGAGGAACTCTGCCTAGAAGGCCAGCATCCCGGAGTCTCCTCTTCACTGTTGACGTTGAGATGGGTGTTTTGCGGGTACGATTTAATGAAGCTGCCAATTGACGACTTGTGAGGAGTGTTTCTCAAACTAGACACTCTAATGTACTCGTCCTCTTGCCCAGTTGTGCACCGGGGCTTCTCACTCCTCTTTCTATTCTGCTTAGAGACAGTTTGCGCTGTTCTTTGAAGGGAGTAGTACACAGCGTTGTACAAGATCTTTAGTTTCTAGACTGTTTCTCACATGGCATAGCCTTCATTTCTCAGAACAAGAATAGGCCGACGAGTTTCAGAAGAAAGGTCTTTGTTTCTAGCCATATTGAGCCTGTAATCGAACCCATAAATTCTGATGCTCCAGATACTCAACTAGTCTAAAGGCCAGTTTTATTGCTTCTTTAATCAGGATAACAGTTTTCAGCTGTGCTGACATAATTGCAAAAGTTTTTTTAATTAATGATCAATTAGCCTTATAAAATGATAAACTTGGATTAGATAACACAACGGGCCATTGTGTTAGCCTCTGTACTCCTATGTAGATATTCCATTAAAAATCAGCCATTTACAGCTACAACAGTCATTTACAACATATTTCTGATGTCTACACTGTATTTCTGATCAATTTGATGGTCTTTTTATGGTAAAACAATTTTGGCTTTTTTTAAATCAAAAACAAGGACATTTCTAAGTGACCCCAAACTTTTGTTACTGTAATGTCGGACAAACAAACAAACATGAAAAAATTGCACTGTTAGTGATCTTATTTCTCTTCCCTTCCCAGAATGGTGTGAATGGATGCCTACCCAACAATACAGTCCATCCAGATGACAAGTGGGATGAAGAGAAAGGTTCCCCAGAGCTGAAATTGAACCAAACACCCATTGCCCTAGTTGACCGACCCATCAACGGACAGGTTTGTAGTGTGATATACGAAAGTATAGTGAGGCATTTTAGCAAAACAATTGTGTAGATGTATGAACCCTGAAAGCATTCAGATGTGTAGCCACCCCAGGTTTGGCCCCTGGGGCTGTGTCAGCCATTTTTCAAAATGGCAGCATATGGCAACAGATTGTTTTGAGATAAACACATCAAATCTGGCAGAGAGTTAGATTTATGTAGCCTGAAAATATTTACATCTGGAGCCACCACACAATGGCACCTGGGGTCCATGGTGGCCATCTTACAAAATGACCACTATCGGTAATAAAAATGTTACAATTCTGAGGACCTTTTTTGAGATACACCACATTTGGCACAGAGGTAGATTGATGTACCCTGGAAAGACTTAGAGGTTGAGACATCATATATAAAAAAAACAGAGCTAGATTTATGAACCCTGAAAAAACATGTCATGGCATCTTACAAAATGGCCGCTGTTGGTAATACGATGTTACAGTACTGAAGGGCTTACTTACAAAAGGTGGCATATAGGTAGATTCCTAGGGGCATGTAGGTGGGGCAACACAGCTATATTGTGTGCAAGTAAAGAGAGCTCTACATTATTATTATGAGATTAATTATATGGAGGCTGTGCTGTGTCTGTGTGTATATGTATGTATATTTTTGTTTTTTGTTTCATTTTTGACATTTGTTTCTGAACCTTTCCCTTGGGATTTTTTTATTTTTAAATGGTTGGAAGGAAATCGTGTTGGAGAGAGTTAAAGTATTGACAGGCTGGCTGTGCAGTCTCGCTGTTCTACTGGTCACTCTTGTGGCGATGAATGGGCTTGTCGGCCCGGGTGGCTTGGGCTGGTGGCAAGTGTCTTGGACTCTCCTATTCCTGACAAGTGTCATATGTTTGGACCCATTCTGGTATGTGTGTGCATGGGGGTGTGTGCGGTTGGCGGACATGTGTCGAGGCGGGTGGGCATAGGTCTGCTTGTCCGCACGCATAAACATGGACTGAGTTTGCTCGAGGGTAATGTGGCTCCCTGTCACTTTTTCTTTATAATATGGCCCACTGTGACATACTGTGTTACTGTTACAGTTTTGGGATTTTCAGGTGATCCAGGGCAATTGTATAGGCCAAGAAGTATCGGCAATGATTTTTGTAGATGAAAAGTTTGTAAAGTAGTGGTACAGTCTGCAACCTTAGTAAAATGTCTGTCACGATCCAGGGGACAAATCTATGATGGGACTATATCTAAATCTTTTCAGGGTACATGCATCTTCCTCTGTGCCAAATTTGGTGTGTTTATCTAACATTGTATTACTGACAGTGGCCTTTTTGTAAGATGGCCGCCACATCCCCCGTGGTCCAATCAAATATATATTTATAGAGCCCTTCTCACATCAGCCGATGTCACAAAGTGCTATACAGAAACCCAGCATAAAACCCCAAACAGCAAGCAATGCAGGTGTAGAAGCACAGTGCTGAGGAAAAACTCCCTAGAAAGGCCGGAACCTAGGAAGAAACCTAGATGTTCAAATGTTCATAGATAACCAGCATGGTCAAATAATAATATTCACAGTGGTTGTAGAGAGTGCAACAGGTCAGCACCTCAGAAGTAAATGTCAGTTGGATTTTCATAGCCAATCATTCAGAGTATCACTACCACTATTGCTGTCTCTAGAGTTGAAAACAGCAGGTCTGGGACAAGGTAGCTTGTCCGGTGAACAGGTCAGGGTTCCATAGCCGCAGGCAGAACAGTTGAAACTGGAGCAGCAGCACAACCCGGTGGACTGGGGACAGCAAGGAGTTATCAGGCCAAGTAGTCCTGAGGCATGGTCCTAGGGCTCAGGTCCTCAGAGAAAGAAAGAAAGAAAAAGAGAGAGAATTAGAGTGCAAACTTAAATTCACACAGGACATTGGATAACACAGGGGAAATACCCCAGATATAGACTGACCCTAAACTATTGCAGCATAAATACTGGATGCTGAGACAGGAGGGGTCGGGAGACACTGTGGCCCCGTCCGACGATACAAACAGACAGGATATAACCCCACGCACTTTGCCAAAGCACAGCCTCTTCATCACTAGAGGGATATCTTCAACCACCAACTTACTATCCTGAGACAAGACCGAGTATAGCCCACGAAGATCTCCCCCACAGAACGAACCCAAGGGAGGGTAAGATCACAGTGACTCAACCCACTCAAGTGACGCACCCCTCCTAGGGATTGCATGGAAGAGCACCAGTAAGCCAGTGACACAGCCCCTGTAATAAGGTTTAAGGCAGAGAATCCCAATAGAGACAGGGGAACTGGCCAGTCAGAGACAGCAAGTACGGTCCGTTGCTCCAGTGCCTTTCCGTTCACCTTCACACTCCTGGGCCAGACTACACTCAATCATAGGACCTACTGAAGAGATGAGTCCAGTAAAGACTTAAAGATCGAAACAGTGTCTGTGTCTCTCACATGAATAGGCAGACCAATGCATAAAAATGGAGCTCTATCGGAGAAAGCCCTGCCTCCAGCTGTTTGCTTTGAAATTCTAGGGACAGTAAGGAGGCCTGCGTCTTGTGACCATAGTGTACGTGTACGTATATCCGATTTGGAAAGATAGGTAGGAGCAAGCCCCTGTAATGCTTTGTAGGTTAGCAGTAAAACCTTGAAATCAGCCCTAGTCTTAACAGGAAGCCAGTGTAGAGACACTAGCATTTGGGTAATATGATCAAAATGTTTGGTTCTTGTCAAGATTCTAGCAGCCGTGATTAGCAGTAACTGAAGTTTATTTTGTGCTTTATCTGGGTAGCAGGAAAGTAGAGCATTGCAGTTGTCTAACCTAGTAGTGACAAAAGCATGGATACATTTTTCTGCCTCATTTTTGGACAGAAAGTTTCAGATTTTTGCAATGTTACGTTGTCCAAATCTGTGGGGGCTCCATATCTAAATATTTTCATGCTAGATAAATCTGTGTGTTTTTCTCAAAATAGACCTTCTGAATTGTTAAATAGTGTTATCGTATACGACTATTTCAAAGAAATTGCTGCCACATCCCCCCGGGGGCCAAATCTAGTGCGGCTCCATATAGAAATCTTTTCAGTTTACATAAATCTACCACTGTGCTAAATTTAGTGCTTCAGTAAAACCTCCAGGTGCACCTAGGCTAGCCCATAAGGCTTTTGAAATGTGTATTTTATCAGAGCAGAGTAAATATTGAAACTCTGTCTCTGTCAATCTAAGGTGAACTGGGCCTTTGAGCAGCAAGGTACTGGGTTTGACCGGGGCCCCGAGACTGGCATTCATGGCGATGATCACATAACCCAGATGTCCGGTACAGGAGGAGTAGGAGAGATGGGGAGGAGCTCCTTCAACGACACACACACCATCATCCTGGACCTATCCACAACCAACTTTGCTGACACAGCCACTGTGAAGACGCTGAAAAACGTATGTGTGTGTGTGTGTGGTTTTGAACGATAGTGATGAAGGAGTGGGGTTTGAGCGCAGAAGAGATGGAGAGGAGACAAGGAAAGTGTGTGAGAGAGAGAAATAGGTTATGTTACCAGATGTTTTCAGAAATGTGTTATTAGTTTCCTTGTATCCAGTCGCTCTCCTGTGTCCCTTGTGCTTAAAACAAACAAAGGTCTTGTGTTCTGTGAGTTGGCAGGCATAAATTATGTTTTTATGTACTGTATGTCGGGAAGAGGCCCTGATAGAAAGAGGTGGAAATTAAGAGGGATGGAAGAGAAAAACAAGATAAATCCAAACTGGTGTAACAAAAAGTCCCTGCGAGAAACATGGACTTGTTATTTGATCTTCTCTGTCGCTCACTTTCTCTTTTTTGCAGATATTCCGGAACTACAGAGAGA
The DNA here is from genome assembly GCF_036934945.1 of Oncorhynchus masou masou. NCBI lineage: Eukaryota > Metazoa > Chordata > Actinopteri > Salmoniformes > Salmonidae > Oncorhynchus > Oncorhynchus masou. Next base: position 120,545 of record NW_027004357.1, read on the forward strand.
TTGACATTGACATTTATTTAACTGGATGCCAAGGTGAGTATGTGTCAGTGGAGGCTCCTCAGAGGAGGAAGGGGAGGACCATCCTCTTCAGTGAAATTCTGCTAAATGAAAATAGTCAAACATAATTTTTAACAAACTATACTAAATATATCCACGTCACCAAATAATGTATTAAATCATACTGTTTTACAATGGTCTACAGTATATTCAACAGCACTCTGTAGCATTGCACCGTAGTTTCCGTCCTCCTCTGGGTACATTGACTTCAATACAAAACCTAGGAGGCATGTGGTTCTCACCCCTTTCCATGGACTTACACAGTAATTATGACAAATTCCGGAGGACATCCTCCAACCTATCAGAGTTCTTGCAGTATGAACTGACATGTTGTCCAGAGAATGAATGTAGTACTGAAAGCATAAGCTACAGCTAGCTAGCAGTGCATAAAATGTTGTAGTTGACTCAAAGAGCGAGGAAAAGACAATTGTTGTACAGTTAACAAATTAATTAATTAACAAGTGAAGGAGAATTGAGAAATAAAGGGATATTCAGATTTTTTTTATTTTTACTTTCACTTCGCTAGAGAATTCAGCTAGCTAGTTTAGCCTACTCAAATACCCGGCTCAAACTCAAACAGAGAGGGATGCTATGTTAGCTAGCTGGCTATGTCTATCCAGCACTGAAACTCTTCCAAGTCAAGGTAAGCTTTTGGATTTTATAATTTATTGCCACCAGGTCCCACCGGTGTAACTGCTCAACCGCTTGCTTCTGACTGTACACTGTACTGCATGATTGTAGTGGGTTTACTAGCGCGTTAGATCTAGTAGCTATGTTTATGACGTTAATATGGTGATAACAATGTAGGCTGTGTGTAGAGGTTAGCGGTTATTATATTAAGGTTTGGCTTGGAAAGGTTTTTTCGCCTGGTCACAGACAGCTGATGTGTTGTTACTGAAGACCACACGTTAAAGGAAAAGGTGAGAGGAGGAAAGCGTGTAGATGCAAGAAGGAATTATACAATGATCAAAGAGATCATGCTGTTTGTAGGTGGCTCATATGAAAGTAATATGTTTGATTTTGATCAGGGGTAGTATTCATTCCCTCGATTCTGTTGAAAAATGTTTCTTAAATGGAAGCAAACAGAGAAACATTTATTTTATTTTACCAGGTAAGTTGACTGAGAACACATTCTCATTTACAGCAACGACCTGGGGAATAGTTACAGAGGGGATGAATGAGCCAATTGTAAACATACCTGAATTTGTCCAATAAAAACTATTTGCAACTGTTGGCCTAATGATTACACTCCAGATCAGCTAGATGCTGGCAAGAGTGTGTAAGGCGGTATTGAATGTGTCAATATCTGTCACCTTGATTACTAAAATTTCTCAACCTGTGTACCTATGTTGTAAACGTTAATTCATATGCTAGGTTGTAACAACCTCATGGTGGGTATAGGAAACATTTGAGTATCATGCAGTAGCCTAAACCTATCGATGTTACGTCGAGCTGGGTTAATGGAATACAAATAACAGTCGTTCAATATGCTGTAAAATAAATATTGTAAGGCCATGCTCACAAAAAAATAATCGTCATCCCTCATCTTAAACGGCAGCAACCGCTACTGGTATGTGTGGTAATTCAGGCTCATCGCTCTGGCCGTAGCTTGTGTTGTCTGTGTGTGTTTGTGTTTCACGTGTGTATTGTCTAACCTGGTTTGTCTCTCCTCCAGTCTGTGTGGTGGAGCAGTTATCGAGTGCAGACTTCTTCTCTGAGTCCATCCCTAAAAGCTGTCTGTTCAGTACGATCCACGACGCGGTGCTACACAGCCTCCGACTGCATGGGGCCTCAGACGTACCCATCATCTACGAGTATGCTCTGGTGAGTGGAGCAGATTTTATGACTTGTTATTATTTCTTAGGCGATACCTAGAAATGTATTCATTGATTGATTCATATAGTCACAGAATCTTCTATATAATGTTCTGACACTATCTCCTCTTCTACTAGGACTTGGCCTGCACTACCAAGATGTAACCAACAGGGGTCACATTGTACCTCTTCCACTCCACCTACCTCCTTCCATCCCTCCGCTGCCTAGCTTCCCATTGGTTCCCCTCACCTCTTCCCCCTCTGTGAAAGAGAATGCACCACCACCGTGTGTGCTTTTTTAATTTTTAGGTTGGACCAAGGCAGTTCCCCCGTCACGTTATGTTTAATAACTGAAGCCAAAATACCTCCCCAAAATATTTGTCAGACACTTGAGATGTGTAGTCTAGTCTGCAGTTCTGTTCACCCCATCATCCTATTTAATCCATTCCTCCTGGGGCCAGTGTAACCCAAACAGCAGTATATCCTGTACCAGTCAAAAGTTTGGATACACCTACTCATTCAAAGGTTTCTCTTACTTTTTCCTATTTTCTACATTGTAGAATAATAGTGAAGACATCAAAACTATGAAATAACATATATGGAATCATGTAGTAACCAAAAAGGTGTTCAAATCAAAATATATTTTACATTTGAATTTCTTCAAAGCAGCCACCCTTTGCCTTGATGGCACACTCTTGGCATTCTCTCAACCAGCTTCATGAGGTAGTCACCTGGAATGCATTACAATTAACAGTTGTGCCTTGTTAAAAGTTACTTTGTGTAAGTTTTCATTCTTTATACATTTGAGCCAATCAGTTGTGTTATAAAAAATAAAATAAAACCCCTTGAATGTTTTTTTGTAGGTGTCCAAACTTTAGACTGGTACTGTATATATAAATATAACACCCTTGCCTTTCATGAACAACCACACACACTTGCCTGTTCCCCTTCTAGCACTGACTTTGCTGATAGCTACATACAATTTACATTTACATTTACATTTAAGTCATTTGGCAGACGCTCTTATCCAGAGCGACTTACAAATTGGTGAATTCACCTTATGACATCCAGTGGAACAGCCACTTTACAATAGTGCATCTAAATCATTTAAGGGGGGGGGTGAGAAGGATTACTTTATCCTATCCTAGGTATTCCTTAAAGAGGTGGGGTTTCAGGTGTCTCCGGAAGGTGGTGATTGACTCCGCTGTCCTGGCGTCGTGAGGGAGTTTGTTCCACCATTGGGGGGCCAGAGCTGCGAACAGTTTTGACTGGGCTGAGCGGGAACTGTACTTCCTCAGTGGTAGGGAGGCGAGCAGGCCAGAGGTGGATGAACGCAGTGCCCTTGTTTGGGTGTAGGGCCTGATCAGAGCCTGGAGGTACTGCGGTGCCGTTCCCCTCACAGCTCCGTAGGCAAGCACCATGGTCTTGTAGCGGATGCGAGCTTCAACTGGAAGCCAGTGGAGAGAGCGGAGGAGCGGGGTGACGTGAGAGAACTTGGGAAGGTTGAACACCAGACGGGCTGCGGCGTTCTGGATGAGTTGTAGGGGTTTAATGGCACAGGCAGGGAGCCCAGCCAACAGCGAGTTGCAGTAATCCAGACGGGAGATTACATCACTGCTGATGTAATCATAATGATGTTGAAAAGTATGTAAATCACCCTAAGACAGAAACATGGTAGTTCAATATCCACTGAATGAATAGCAGCTTTTCACTCTGTTATCCAAAAGTGTTTGTGTCATATCACTGACAACTTTAGCATTTTAGCTAATTAGCAACTTTGCAACAACATAGCATCCTTCCCCTAACCCCTAGCCTCGCTAATGTTAGCCACAACAAATTGGAATTCATAACATATCATACTAAATGACAGGAGACAGACTTACATTTTCTACCACTGAGTCCAGGTTTGCATCACGTAGCCTTGAATCTATACATCATCATGTATTTCAGGGTCAAATCAATTTCAAAGGGTGTATAGTTCTCACCTAGTTTGAACACTGTCATAGAGCTAATCTCTTTGTATTTTTCTAAAGAGGATGTGAATAATTCATGTTAATGTGCATTTTGAACATTTTACTAAATTGTTAATTTCCTGATCTAATTCATCTACTTTGAATATGATTTGTAATTTTTTAGCATTGATCGAACACACAGTCCAATATCTTAAAGTAAATAATTATTGTTTCTCAGCACATGGCTAAATAAATACCAGTAATGTGAGCAGATCTGGTGTGTGATCTATTGTGTGTATCTGGCTCATATTGTGTGATTGAATACACTTCTGAAGCATAGCTGCACTCTTTATTCTCTCCAAAATAATATCCTACACATTTTATCATTAGTTACACATTGCAAACTAGGCGAAACATCTGTTGTGTCCTTGAGCAAGGCGCTTTACCAAAATTGCTCCTGCAGTTGCTCTGGATATGAGTGTCTGCTAAATGATTAAAATAAATTGTAAATGTTTTAGCCTGGTCCCAGATCTGATCTCTATGTGCTTTAAACGTCTCCCTGACTAATCATGACATGTAGTTGGTTCAAGACCATACCGATCTGAGACCAGGCTATGAATGTGTGACTCTCTGATAGTTACCGTCAGTGATTGAGCTTTAAGAGTATCTGCAAATACATACATTTGTTTAAGTGACAATGCCCTCGAAGCTGGAGTTGAGGATATATTTGCACGGGTGTCGAGGGCCAGCCAACCGTGCCAAAATATCAACACCTTTGAGGGCATTATCACTTTTATACAACAGGTTACCAACATATTCAAATAATGATTGAGATATTTTATTTATTCATTCTATTTCATCCTTCCACAAGATATAGTCCTGACACAAATGTAGAGTTCTACCCAAGTCAACTGGTTGCTTGTTCTATCGGTTCGGTTGCCAGAGATGCAACCTAGTCGTTCATTCTGTTGGTTCTGTGTCTATGCACGCGACCCAGTCGTTTGTTCTAAATGTTCCATTGCCATGCTGGCTGGCAACATTCTTATCCCTTGCCTACTAGCTATACGACTTCGGCTAACTTAGTCACGTAGTCACACCTGCATATGTTTAAACTGTTTTCTAGTGACATTTATTTGGATACATCCATAACAATGAGCTAAGGAAGTGCGATTTCGCCTAGCATAGAAAAATATCCTCACTCATCAGGACACTTGTTCAGAGGAGCTAGCCAACAACACAGCTAACACAATCACTTCATACTGAAGCTGGAAAGACTGCAATCGAGCTGCATTTTTTTTCAACATATATTTCTTTGTGTGTGTATATATATAATATATATATATATATATATATATATATATATATATATATATATATATATATATATATATATATATAAATTATGCCTGATGATTCATGATTTTGACTGGCTGAGAAACGCTGCCTGCCTGTCTCGTCTACACTCATGACATGTTCATCACTATGGGACAGCTGGAGATTGAATTTGAATATTGAACAATGTTGCAAATGTCAGACAGACCATAAGGTTGTCACAAATCTCTGCTGTGGAGATCAAGTTCTTAAAGTGCCTGGCTGGGCTGATGAGACAGTGGATTGCGAGGTCAGACAGAGTAAATAGCCTTATTAACGTCATAGATTTAGCCGATGGTAACAAACACCAGATGGAATGTGATTTTAACCAATCAGCACTCAGGATTAGACCCACCCGTTGTATAAATACATAATATTGTCTATTTAAATAAAGACACTAAAGAATAGTGTTTCCATCTTGTATTTTTTTGCTTCTCTCTTGGCTTGGCATTAAGACATATTGCTATCTCCCTCCCTCTCAAATTGGTAGGCTTCTCTCTCTCACAAGGTGGAAATATTGATAATGATCTCCTCCTCAATATTACAAATGATTCACAATTACACAATACTCAGACACATAAGTTAGTTACACTGGAAGTAGTGGTGCTTTGTTTTTTTTATTTTACAGAGGGAAGATTCTTTAGTTTGAAAGATGTGGAAGGATAGAAAATGGCAGTTGGGTGACAGGTTGAGCTCAGAGTCAAAGGCGAACACAAACACAGAAAACACAGAGAACAGTACATCTCTTCCTAAGTCGCACGCAGACACAAGCTCACACACGTGCTCACACACAAATGCTCACATCTACAGTACACAGATGTGTTTATCAGCTTGGGAATAGTAATATTAGTTCAATACCATCAGCAGGGACTGGTTAATACAAAGACTGGGTCACCAGCACTGAACAGCCCCACAAAATCCATTACAAAAGAAGGAATGACACAAATACGCACACACAGGAGAGAGGAGAAAGGGGAGACACCGTGGTAATAGAGAAGAGATGAGATGGGGGGACAAGATATTGCAAATGTGTTTGACATCACAATCACAAAATGAGATAGGACCAGACAGCACTGAGACACAGATTTGAGGAGGGAAAATTAAGGATTGTGGAGAGGAGAGAAATCAGAAGAGAGAAAATTAAGGATTATGTTGCTATTGGATTGCAATTGTGTGATTTCACGTAATTTATAACTTATTTTTGTACGTAAAGTTTCTGCCACATTCTCTTATGACCGAAAAGAGCTTCTCGATATCGGTACAGCGATTACTCACACTTTAGAGGAAGAATATTTTTCTTTAACTTCCCTAGGATATGGGGCAGCATTTGGAATTTTGGATGAAAAGCATGCCCAAATTCAACTGCCTGCTACTCATCCCCAGAAGATAAGATATGCATATTATCAGTAAAACTGTTTGAATCATGTCTGTGAGTATAACAGAACTTATGTAGCAGGCGAAACCCTGAGGACAAACCGATGGCAAAAACAGATTACCCATTCGATGTCGGATCCTTACAAGACATCCCCGATATCTCCTCTTGAATGACGAGGATGAGGGTCTCATATTAGCCAACGTAAAATTGTTGGATAATAAAATATATTCATTACGAGCATGTATATCCTACCAACGGGATATTAACTTTTTAGGGATAGGGGGCAGCATTTTCACTTTTTTATTTTCAATTGTTTTTAGTAGCTACTATCTTTTCTCATCGCTACAACTCCTGTACGGGCTTGGGAGAGACGAAGGTTGAAAGTCATGCGTCCTCCGATACACAACCCAACCAAGCCGCACAGGTTTTTAACACAGCACGCATCCAACCTGGAAGCCACCCGCACCAATGTGTCGGAGGAAACACTGTGCACCTGGCAACCTTGGTTTGTGTGTACTGCGCCCGGCCCGCCACAGGAGTCGCTGGTGCGCAATGAGTCAAGGACATCCCTACCCGGCCAAGCCCTCCCTAACCCGGACGACGCTAGGCCAATTGTGCATCGCCCCACGGACCTCCTGGTCGGTTACGACAGAGCCTGGGCGCGAACCAAGAGTCTCTGATGGCACAGCAGTAAAAAAGCGCCCTTAACCACTGCGCCACACGGGAGGCCTGCATTTTTACTTTGGATGAATTGCGTGCCCATAGTGAACTGCATCCTCCCCTGTCCCAGATGCTAATATATGCAAATTATTATTACTATTGGATAGAAAATATTCTGACGTTTCAAAAACTGTTTGAACTTTGTCTGTGAGTATAACAGAACTCATATGGCAGGCAAACTTCCAAACAGGAAGGGGAAATTCTGGGGCTGGTTGATTTTCAACTCCTCTTCTATTCACATCCCAGTAAGATATGGATCTGTTCGCACTTCCTACGCCTTCCACTAGATGTCAACAGTCAGTAGAATGTGGAATGAAGCCTCTAGTGTGATGTGGGGCCGGATGGCAGCTATTTGAGTCACTGGTCTGGCAGAATGCCAGTTCCTGGGCAGGCGCAATTCTCATGATATCGCCATGCGTTCCATTACTCTGTAGACAAAAATGAATGCTCCGGGTGGAACGTTATTGGATATATATGATAATAACATCCTGAAGATTGATTCTCTACTTAGTTTGACCAGTTTTTTCGACTTGGAATATAATTTTTTGAAGTTTTCATCTGAGTTCGCCTGGACCAGCGCCAGGTTTTGGACATGTAAACTAAACGTGCTAGCAAAAGTAGCTAATTGGACACTAGTAATGGACAGTATGGAACAAAACAACAATTTATTGCGGAACTAGGATTCCTTGCACTGCATTCTGATGAAAGATCATCAAAGGTAAGGGAATATTTATGATGTAATTCCGTATTTCTGTTGACTCCAACATGGCGGAGAAATATATTTACGTCTGAGCGCCGTCTCAGATTATTGCATGGTATACTTTTTTCGTAACGTTTAAAAAAAGATCTGACACAGCGGTTGCATTAAGAACCAGTGTATCTTTAATTATTTGTAAAACATATATCTTTCGTCAAAGTTTATGATGAGTATTTCTGTTATCTGACGTAGCTCTCTGGAATTACTCCGGATATTTTGAGGCATTTCTGAACATGGCGCCAATGTAAACAGAGATTTGTGGATATAAATATGCATATTATCGAACAAAACATAAATGTATTGTGTTACATGATGTCATATGAGTGTCATCTGATGAAGATTATCAAAGGTTAGTGATTAATTTTATCTCTAATTCTGCTTTTGTGACTATCCCTAGCATTCTTCTCGCCAATGTCCAGTCTCCTGACAACAAGGTTGATGAAATCCGAGCAAGGGTAGCATTCCAGAGGGACATCAGAGACTGTAACGTTCTTTGCTTCACGGAAACATGGCTCACTGGAGAGACGCTATCGGAGTCGGTGCACCCAGCGGGTATGCCTTATGGCTAACGAGACGTGGTGTGATTGGAGCTGGGGATTTTAACAAGGCTAATCTGAAAACAAGAAAACAAGAAATTGTATCAGCATATCAATTGCGCAACCAGGGCTGGCAAAACCTTGGATCATTGTTATTCTAACTTCCGCGACGCATATAAGGCCCTGCCCCGCCCTCCTTTCGGAAAAGCTGACCACGACTCCATTTTGTTGATCCCTGCCTACAGACAGAAACTAAAACAAGAAGCTCCCACGCTGAGGTCTGTCCAACGCTGGTCCGACCAAGCTGATTCCACACTCCAAGACTGCTTCCATCACGTGGACTGGGATATGTTTCGTATTGCGTCAGACAACAACATTGACGAATACGTTGATTCGGTGTGCGAGTTCATTAGAACGTGCGTTGAAGATGTCATTCCCATAGCAACGATTAAAACATTCCCAAACCAGAAACCATGGATTGATGGCAGCATTCGCGTGAAACTGAAAGCGCAAACCACTGCTTTTAATCAGGGCAAGGTGACTGGAAACATGACCAAATACAAACAGTGCAGCTATTCCCTCCGCAAGGCAATCAAACAAGCTAAGCGTCAGTATAGAGACAAAGCAGAATCTCAATTCAACGGCTCAGACACAAGAGGTATGTGGCAGGGTCTACAGTCAATCACGGACTACAAAAAGAAAACCAGCCCAGTCACGGACCAGGATGTCTTGCTCCCAGGCAGACAAAATAACTTTTTTGCCCGCTTTGAGGACAATACAGTGCCACTGACACGGCCTGCAACAAAAACATGCGGACTCTCCTTCACTGCAGCCGAGGTGAGTGAAACATTTAAACGTGTTAACCCTCGCAAGGCTGCAGGCCCAGACGGCATCCCCAGCCGTGCCCTCAGAGCATGCGCAGACCAGCTGGCTGGTGTGTTCACGGACATATTCAATCAATCCCTATCTCAGTCTGCTGTTCCCACATGCTTCAAGAGGGCCACCATTGTTCCTGTTCCCAAGAAAGCTAAGGTAACTGAGCTAAACGACTACCGCCCCGTAGCACTCACTTCCGTCATCATGAAGTGCTTTGAGAGACTAGTCAAGGACCATATCACCTCCACCCTACCTGACACCCTAGACCCACTCCAATTTGCTTACCGGCCAAATGGGTCCACAGGCGATGCAATCTCAACCACACTGCACACTGCCCTAACCCATCTGGACAAGAGGAATACCTATGTGAGAATGCTGTTCATCGACTACAGCTCGGCATTTAACACCATAGTACCCTCCAAGCTCGTCATCAAGCTCGAGACCCTGGGTCTCGACCCCACCCTGTGCAACTGGGTACTGGACTTCCTGACGGGCCGCCCCCAGGTGGTGAGGGTAGGCAACAACATCTCCACCCCGCTGATCCTCAACACTGGGGCCCCACAAGGATACGTTCTGAGCCCTCTCCTGTACTCCCTGTTCACCCACGACTGCGTGGCCACGCACGCCTCCAACTCAATAATCAAGTTTGCGGACGACACAACAGAGGTAGGCTTGATTACCAACAATGACGAGACGGCCTACAGGGAGGAGGTGAGGGCCCTCGGAGTGTGGTGTCAGGAAAATAACCTCACACTCAACGTCAACAAAACTAAGGAGATGATTGTGGACTTCAGGAAACAGCAGAGGGAACACCCCCCTATCCACATCGATGGAACAGCAGTGGAGAGGGTAGTAAGTTTTAAGTTCCTCGGCATACACATCACAGACAAACTGAATTGGTCCACCCACACAGACAGCATCATGAAGAAGGCGCAGCAGCACCTCTTCAACCTCAGGAGGCTGAAGAAATTCGGCTTGTCACCAAAACCACTCGCAAACTTCTACAGATGCACAATCGAGAGTATACTGGTGGGCTGTATCACCGCCTGGTACGGCAACTGCTCCGCCCACAACCGTAAGGCTCTCCAGAAGGTAGTGAGGTCTGCACAACGCATCACCGGGGGCAAACTACCTGCCCTCCAGGACACCTACACCACCCGATGTTACAGGAAGGCCATAAAGATCATCAAGGACAACAACCACCCGAGCCACTACATGTTCACCCCGCTATCATCCAGAAGGCGAGGTCAGTACACGTGCATCAAAGCTGGGACCGAGAGACTGAAAAATAGCTTCTATCTCAAGGCCATCAGACTGTTAAACAGCAACCACTAACATTGAGTGGCTGCTGCCAACACACTGACTCAACTCCAGCCACTTTAATAATGTGAATTGATGGGAAATTATGTAAAATATATCACTAGCCACTTTAAACAATGCTACCTAATATAATGTTTACATACCCTACATTATTCATCTGATATGTATACGTATATACTGTACTCTATATCATCTACTGCATCTTTATGTAATACATGTATCACTAGCCACTTTAACTATGCCACTTTGTTTACATACTCATCTCATATGTATATACTGTACTCGATACCATCTACTGTATCTTGCCTATGCTGCTCTGTACCATCACTCATTCATATATCTTTATGTACATATTCTTTATCCCTTACACTTGTGTATAAGACAGTAGTTTTGGAATTGTTAGCTAGATTACTTGTTGGTTATTACTGCATTGTCGGAACTCGAAGCACAAGCATTTCGCTCCACTCGCATTAACATCTGCTAACCATGTGTATGTGACAAATAACATTTAAGTCATTTAAGTAATAACATTTGATTTGATTTGATCTTTGGCTGGGAAAAATGGCTGATTTGGTGGTGATCTAACATAAATATATGTGGTGTTTTCGCTGTAAAACATTTAAAATCAGACACAATGGGTAGATTAACTAGATGTTTATCTTTCATTTGCTGTATTGGATTTGTTAATGTGTGAAAGTTAAATATTTCTAAAAAATATTTTTGAATTTCCCTCGCTGCCTTTTCAGCAGAATTTTGTCGTGGGGTAGCGGAATCCCTGTGCTAGAAAGGTTAATTGTACTATACTGACTCTTACAAATATTTCGTTAGAGTATTTAAACTTTTTATTTTTGCATATAACTGGTAGATTTGGATAGAAAACACTCTAAAGTTTCCAAAACTGTTAAAATAGTGTCTAAGTATAACAGAACTGATTTGGCAGGCAAAAACCTGAGAAAAATCCATTCAATGCCATTACAGTATCCATTGACTTAGTACTCAAATTGCAGTTCCTATGCCTTCCACTAGATGTCAACATCGTTTGACATGTTTCTATGAACTTTACGGATACAATTTGGATTTTTTTGTCTGCCTGTTTTGACTGCGTTTAAGCCTGTGGATTACTGAAGAAAACTGAGGTTTTTGGATATAAAGAGACTTTATCGAACAAAAGGAACATTTATTGAGTAAATTAATGTCTTCTGAGTGCCACCATATGAAGATCATCAAAGGTAAGGGATTAATTTTATCTCCATTTCTGACTTGTGTAACTCTTCTACTTGGCTGGTTACTGTTTGTAATAATTTGTCTGCTGGGATATGTTCTTAAATAATCGTAAGGTATGCTTTCGCCGAAAACATTTTTGAAATCTGACACCGTGGTTGGATTCACAAGAAGTTTCTCTTTAAAAACCTATGTAAAAACCTATGTAAAATATGTTTTGTTTTTGTATTTCTGTATTTTGGCGCTCTGCAATCTCACTGGATGTTGGCCAGGCTAGCGTCCCACATACCTTAGAGGTGAACCTGTTGTAACACCCCATCCCGGGTCCGGGAGCGTAATCATCAACTGACCCTAATTAGCATAACGCAACGCACATAAATATTACTAGAAAATATTCCTATTCATGAAAATCACAAGTGAAAGATATTGAAACACAGCTTAGCCTTTTGTTAATCACCTTGTCATCTCAGATTTTCAAAATATGCTTTACAGCCAAAGCAAGACATGTCACGCCCTGGCCTTAGTATTTAGTGTTTTCTTTATTATTTTGGTCAGGCCAGGGTGTGACATGGGTATTTATGTGGTGTGTTTTGTCTAGATTGCTTTTGTAGGTTATGGGATTGTGGTTATTTGTAACGGCTTTCTTCTACCTCCTTCTCTGACGAAAAGGTGGAATAAGGATCGGACCAAAATGCAACGTGGTTCGTTCGATACATCTTTAATTATGACGAAACACGAACAATACAAAACAACAAACGTCGAAAACCGAAACAGCCCTGACTGGTGCAACAAACACAGAGACAGGAACAATCACCCACAAACACACAGTGAAACCCAGGCTACCTAAATAGGGTTCCCAATCAGAGACAACGATAATCACCTGACTCTGATTGAGAACCGCCTCAGGCAGCCATGGACTAATCTATACACCCCACACAACCCCAAGACGAAACACACTACAAATAAACCCATGTCACACCCTGGCCTGACTCAATAAATGAAGATAACATAATAAATTTCGCCCAGGGTGTGACATTAGTGATGTAGTCTAGGAGAGTCTATGGTTGCCTGGAGTGGTTCTCAATCAGAGGCAGGTGTTTAGCGTTGATTGGAAACCATATTCTATGATTGGAAACCATATTTAGGCAGCCATATTCTTTGAGTGTTTCGTGGGTGATTGTTCCTGTCTCTGTTTGCACCAGATAGGGCTGTTTCGGTTTTTCACATTTCTTGTTTTGTATATTGTTCGTATTTTTCATCGTTCATTAAAGATGTTTAATAATAACCACGCTGCGTTTTGGTCCGCCTCTCTTTCGACGGAAGAAAACCGTAACAAGACAAGCATTTGTGTAAGTTTATTGATAGCCTAGCATAGCATTATGTCCAGCTAGCAGCAGGTAACTTGGTCATGAAAATCAGAAAAGCAATCAAATTAAATTTGTTTACCTTTGAGCTTTGGATGTTTTCACTCACGAGACTCCCAGTTAGATCGCAAATGTTCCTTTTTTCCAAAAATATTATTTTTGTAGGCGAAATAGCTCCATTTGTTCTTCACGTTTGGCTGAGAATAAGCTCCATAATTTCGACAGAAACATGACAAACATTGTTTATTATCAATCCTCAAGGTGTTTTTCAAATATCTATTCGATAATACATCCACCGGTACAATTGTTTTTTTAGTAGGAGCGAAAGGAAAAAAGGGCTAGCTCTTTATTTTACGCGAGAATCACTCTGAGAGCCATCAGGTGACCACTTATACAACGTAGCCGCTTACGGGTAATCTTCAACATAAAGGCGTAAAACTACGTCACAATGCTTTAGACACCTTGGGGAATACGTAGAAAAAGTAATCTGGTTGATAGCCCATTCACTGCTCAATAGGGACGCATCGAACGCAGAGCTTTCAAAACATGAGTCACTTCCGGATTGGATTTTTCTCAGGCTTTCGCCTGCAATATCAGTTCTGTTATACTCACAGACATTATTTTTACAGTTTTGGAAACTTTAGAGTGTTTCCTATCCTAAGCTGTCAATATATCCTGTTTACTTTGGGAACGTTATTTTTCCAAAAATGAAAATACTGCCCCCTAGGCACGAGGTTAATATCAGCCACAATGCTCAATCCCTCTGTTCGTCATGTGACCTTGTATTTAAACATTCTTCTTCAAATTACTAAGACATTGCCGTATGAGTGCTTTCTGAAAGCCACTAATATTACCATTAACTTTGTTACTTTCACTCGTCTCCATATCTGTTTCCTTCAGCTAGGACTCTCTTCTTCCCAACAGGAAGACCTTCTAGGTCACTACTGCTAATACACATGGATTACTCTCAAACAATGTTTTGCTTTCACCCCTATTGTAAGGTTTAAAACAAAACAAAATAAACATGATAACTTTCTCCATATTGGAAGGCATCGTTTTAATTTTAGTCTACCCTAACAATGTTACTCATATGTATTACTAATTTCTGTTGGATATTCACTTTGTGCTTCACACATAGTAAATGTCTATTTTAAGATGAACATGAACGTTTAAAAAATGCATCGGTCTATTCAGAAAGGGGAAGAGACACTTTGGAGGGAGATTCCTTTTTTAAGGTAGCTCTCGAGACAAGTCTCTTTCTATGATCAACTTTCACTATAACTAGGCAGTCACTGTCTATCAGTCCCCTAGATGGTGTGCTCTGTCCATAAAACGTCTCTATCTAGAACTCTAGTAAACCGTTATACATTCAAACATTGTTACTTTATCAAATCTAGTAACCCATTATACTAGTATTTATGTTAACTTTTTACACCAACTTACAGGTGGGTGTGCAAGTTGTTTATTATGTTCCATTGTTACTTTATCAAATGTCTAGTAACCCACTCTTCTACACTAGTGTTCCAATTTAACAGCATATTCGGGAATAGTACTTTCGCCTTATCTCCACATACATAATAACGTAATTTATCAAACTGCACTGATGTACTTATCCTCATTACTAATGGAACATGTTATCCTATTCTGAGACATGTTACCCTCGAGTGAGGTCTCAGAGACGTTATCCTCTACCTGTAAATTTGACGGGAGGCAGTGGAAAGGACCGTAGATAATGTGAAAGATCGAAAAACTCAGCTCACACAGAACTGGTTGGGGTATTCATTCACCTCTTTCACACCGGAGCTAGTCCACTCTCATCCACTCAGTACTTAATTGCTCAATTTCAAACCACTCCTTATCCAAATTTCAATCACTTTTCCACACTCAGACTTTACATCCATGTTCACTCAGTACTATTCCCAAACACACTCTGTAATCTCCTTTATTACCCATTATCATGGAGCCGGAGAAGATGGCTGATATTTTACGTGCTCCTAACCAACTCTTGTTTTTTTGGGTTAACTTATTTAGTACATAATGTTGCTGCTACCGTCTCTTATTACCCGAAAATAAATTCTGGACATCAGAACAGCAATTACTCACCACAACCTGGCAGAAGTTTTTTTACCTTAAACAAGTCCGATGAGCCCGACATGAAGGACATACTGCTTTCCCGGGAACGGGCCCAGATCCCTGTCATTTGCGTGAAGACAAGATGGAGAAAAAGAGGGCGGAGGTCTGGCTGCCTTTTTGAGAATTCATAGGTGCTCTTATGTTCTCCTAGCTAACGTGCAATCATTGGAAAATAAAATCGATGACCTACGAGGAAGATTGACCTATCAAAGGGACACTAAACTGTATCTTATGCTTCACGGAGTTGTAGCTGAACGACGACATTATCAACATACAGAAGGCTGGTTATACGCTGTATCGGCAGGATAGACCAGCGGCCACTGGTAAGACAAGGGGTGGTGAACTGTGTATATTTGTAAACAACAGCTGGTGCACGTTATCTAAGGAAGACTTGAGGTTTTGCGTTCTACAGCTTATCATGAGATACTCTAGCTACCTAAAGTTTTCATCTGTATTTTTCATAGCTGTCTACATTTCACCACAGACCGATGCTGGCACAAATACCACACTCAATGCGCTTGATTTCGCCAAAAGCAAACAGGAAAACGCTCATCCAGAGGCAGCGCTCCATAATGCAGGGAAACTTAATTCCATTTTACCAAAGTTCAATGAACATGTTAAATGTGCAACCAGAAGGAAAATAACTCCAGACCACCTTTACTCCACACACAGAGACGTGTACAACGTTCTTCACGGCGAAAGCATAACATGCGATTATCTAAGGACAGTTCCCCGCTTACAAAAGCATACAAACATTTTACAACCAAGTAGAGAAATTACAAAAGTCAGAAATGGTGATAAAATTAATCACTTAACTTTGATATTCATATGGTTGCAGTCACAAGAGTCCCAGCCACACAAATGTTTGTTTTGTTCGATAGTCCCTCATGTCCCAAAAACTGTTTTGTTCAGTAATCCACTGGCTCAAAGGTGGTCACGACATGCAGATAAATACATCGTTATAGTACCGGTACAGTTTGTCTCAACATGTCAAACAATGTTTATAATTAATCCTCAGGATGTCTATTGTCTAAATAATCGATAATATTTCATCCAGACAATAGCGTTTTCAATAGAAAGGAAAAATGACGAAGGGCGTGCATTAAGTCACGTGCGCAAACCAGCTCTGCTTCTTTCTACAGTCCACTGAAAGAATGGTCTCATTCTTCCTCATTTTTCAAATAAAAAGCTTGAAACAATGTCTAAAGACTGTTGACATCTAGTGGAAGACATAGAAACTGCAATCTGGGTCCTATCCCATTACATACTGTATAGGCTTTCAAATGAAAAGTACCCACATCCTGGATGGATTTTCCTCAGGTTTTCACCTGCTATATCAGTTCTGTTATACTCACAAACATTATTTTAGAGTTGTCTATCCAATACTACCATTTGCTACCATATGCATATCCTAGCTTCTGGGCCTGAGTAACAGGCAGTTTACATTGGGCACCTCATTCATCCAAAATTCAAAAATACTGCCCCTACCCAATTAAGGAACTCGTTGGGGATAGGGGGCAGGATTTTCATTTTGGATTAATTGCGTTTCCACAGTGAACTGCATCCTACTCTGTCCTAGATTGCTAATATATGCACATTATTATTACTATTGGATAGAAAAAACTCTGAAGTTTCTAAAACTGTTTGAATTATGTATATGAGTATAACAGAACTCATAGGGCAGGCAATCTTCCAAACAGGAAGTGGAAATTCTGTGGTTGGGGTATTTTCAATTCATCACCTATTCACATCCCAGTAAGATATGGATCTGTTCGCACTTCCTACGCCTTCCACTAGATGTCAACAGTCAGTAGAACGTGGAATGAAGCCTTCAGTGTGATGTGGGCACGTATGGCAGCTATTTGAGTCAGTGGTCTGGCAGAATGCCAGTTCCTGTTCATGCGCATTACTCATGATATCGCCATGCATTCCATTACTCGGTAGACAAAAACGAATGCTACGTTTGGAAGATTTTTGGGATATATATGATAATATCATCCTGAAGATTTATTCTCTACTTGGTTTGACCAGTTTATTTGACCTAGAAAATAACTTTTTAAAGTTTTCGCCCGAGTTCGCCTGGACCAACGCCAGCTTTTGGACGTGAACTAAACGTGCAAGCAAAAGTAGCTATTTGGACACTAATAATGGACAATATCGAACAAAACAACGATTTATTGCGGAACAAGGATTCCTGGCACTGCATTCTGATGAAAGATCATCAAAGGTAAGGGAATATTTATGATGTAATTTCGTATTTCTGTTGACTCCAAAATGGCAGAGAAATATTGTTATTTCTGAGCACCGTCTCAGATTATCGCATGGTATGCTTTTACCTCTTTGAACTCTAGGGGCAGTATTTCATTTTTGGATAAAAAAAACGTTCCCGTTTTAAACAAGATATTTTGTCACGAAAAGATGCTCGACTATGCATATAATTGACAGCTTTGGAAAGAAAACACTCTGACGTTTCCAAAACTGCAAAGATATTATCTGTGAGTGCCACCGAACTGATGCTACAGGCGAAACCAAGATGAAACTTCAAACAAGAAATGAGCTAAATTTTTGAAGCGCTGTTTTCCAATGTCTCCTTATATGGCTGTGAATGCGCAAGGAGATAGCCCACAATTTCTGCCGTTTCCCCAAGGTGTCTGCAGCATTGTGACGTATTTGTAGGCATATCATTGGAAGATTGACCATAAGACACCACATTTACCAGGTGTCCGCCCGGTGTCCTGCGTCGAAATTGGTGCGTAAACCTCAGCTGCAAGTATTTTTCCATTTAATTCAGAGAAGAAAGCAGACTTCCACGAACGATATATCAATGAAGAGATATGTGAAAAACACCTTGAGGATTGATTCTAAACAACGTTTGCCATGTTTCAGTCGATATTATGGAGATAATTTGGAAAAAAGTTTGGCGTTTTGGTGACTGAATTTTCGTTTTTTTTTGGTAGCCAAAAGTGATGTACAAAACGGAACATTTTTCTCCTACACAAAGAATCTTTCAGGGAAAACTGAACATTTGCTATCTAACTGAGAGTCTCCTCATTGAAAACATCCGAAGTTCTTCAAAGGTAAATGATTTTATTTGAATGCTTTTCTGGTTTTTGTGAAAATGTTGCCCGCTAAATGCTACGCTAGCTATCAATACTCTTACACAAATGCTTGTTTAGCTATGGTTGAAAAGCATATTTTGAAAATCTGAGATGACAGTGTTGTTAAGAAAAGGCTAAGCTTGAGAGATAGCATATTTATTTCATTTCATTTGCGATTTTCATAAATAGTTAACATTACGTTATGCTAATGAGCTTGAGGCTATAACTGGATACAGGTTTTTTTCATAGCCAAACGTGAACAAAACGGAGCGATTTGTCCTACACAAATAATATTTTTTGAAAAACTGAACATTTGCTATCTAACTGAGGGTCTCCTCATTGAAAACATCTGAAGTTCTTCAAAGGTAAATGATTTTATTTGAATGCTTTTCTGGTTTTTGTGAAAATGTTGCTGGCTGAATTCTAGGCTTATAGCTATGCTAGCTATCAATACTCTTACACAAATGCTTGTTTAGCTATGGTTGAAAAGCATATTTTGAAAATCTGAGATGACAGTGTTGTTAACAAAAGTCTAAGCTTGAGAGCAAATATGTTTATTTCATTTCATTTGCGATTTTCATGAATAGTTAACGTTGCGTTATGCTAATGAGCTTGAGGCTATAAATAGGATCCCGGATCCGGGATTGCTCGACGCAGGAAGTTTAAAAAAAATCTGACACAGCGTTTGCATTAAGAACTATTGTATCTTTTAATTATATGTAAAACATGTATCTTTCGTCAAAGTTTATGATGACTACTTTTGTTTTTTGACGTAGCTCTCTGTAATTACTCCAGATTTTTTGGAGGCATTTCTGAATATGGCGCCAATGCACAGTGAGATTTGTGGATTTAAATATGCATGTTATCGAACAAAACATAAATGTATTGTGTAACATGATGTCATCTGATGAAGATTATCAAAGGTTAGTGATTCATTTTATCTCTAATTCTGCTTTGTGACTCTCTTTTGCTGGGAAAAATGGCTGTGTTTTTTGGATTTGGTGGTGATCTAACATAAATATATGTTGTGATTTCGCTGTAAAACATTTTGAAAAATCGGACATGATGGGTAGATTAACAAGATGTTTATCTTTCATTTGCTGTATTGGACTTGTTAATGTGTGAAAGTTAAATATATAAAATTATATAATTATATAATATATATAATATAATTAAATATATATATATTTTTTTGAATTTCCCACGCTGCCTTTTCAGTGGAATGTTGAGGAGGGGGGGGTCCGTTAGCAAAACGTGTGTCCTAGACAGGTTAAAGGGCACACAAATTACATTTTCTGAATATCTATTATCAGAGTTTTAATTGCACACATGTAAATTACCTTGATGGAAAATGTACTGAAAAACTGAAGGTAAACCTGATACCCAAAAGGTTTGGAATGTTTGAAATGTCTTTAAATAATGAGTCTAAGGTACATGGAAGGACATGGAAAGGAAACTAAATGGGGTTAAATGACCTGTGTTCTGACTTTCTGGTGAGGCCTGATCAACTCACTAGAAAGACGAGACATTGGGTGAGATTTAATGTGTGATATGTGTGATTCAAACCACAAGAAGAACACAGGGAGAGCGCTGCCCCTGAATGAGGGACACCTGTCTCTAGTCTATTCCTTGAATTACCTTTACATGATACCATTAAGTTAAAAGTCAAGGCTTGTAATTCTATTTTTGTTATTTTGATTGTTATGAGACAGGTGTCCAAAGGGGGAAAGTGATAGTTTTCACATGCCTTCCTGTAAAAGCAGGTATCCTTGTGGTTACAGCATTGGACGAGTAACCAAAAGGTCGCTAGATTGAATCCCTGAGCTGACAAGGTAAAAATCCCCTGAACAAGGCAGTTAACCCACTGTTCCTAGATTGTCATTGTAAATAAGAATTTGTTCTTAAACCTCTCTGGGATATGTGAGACGGCAGAGCGCCAAATTCAAATAAATATCTAACTGTCATGAAATCACACATGTAAGGGAATTCCCCCCTGTATTGGACAAAAATGAATGGCAAACTATTGGCATAGTACAAACCATGTACACATTGGTCAATACCACCCAAATCGGCGTTGATTCATGCAAAATGTACTTCAAATGCCATATGGCTATTGCCAGTTGTAACACTTCAAAATCCAACAGGTGGCAATTTGTAAGTCGCTCTGGATAAGAGCGTCTGCTAAATGACTTAAATGTAAATGTAATGTGCGCTCCACCGTGGTTTTTCATATTGAAAATGGACTCCAAATCAACATCCAAAAGCCAAATTTTGAAAAAATTGATTTTTTTTCAAAAACTTATCACCCCTTAAAAAAGTGCTTTCTGCACCGTTTTTCGAAATTCTTTCGCTTTTTTTTGTCAATTACACGTGTAAGAACTGTATGAATAGACTTTTGTCCAATTTTATTATCATTATTATTATTATTTTTTTACTTGCGCATTATTGCATGTGTTTTCTCCATTTGCAATATGATTTCATAGGAAGTCAGAAGTCAAAAGTCAAAAATTGCTAAATTTCATAAAAAACTTCACACACCCCTAAAAAAGTGCTTTCTGGACCGTTTTTCGAAATTCTTTAGAATTTTGTGTCAATTACACACGTATAAGAACTGTATCAACATACTTTAGTCATATTTTATTATCATAATTTTTTTTTTTTTTTACTTGTGCATAAGGCATATGTTTTGTGGGGGCCAAATGTCATAAGAAATTTGACATGCTCAAAAATCCTGCAGAAATGCAAAATTGACTGGCCTGATGAACTCGGGATGGCCGGGCAGTGATTGCTGTTCCTTTCAATCACTCGTGGTGTTGATTTCATCATGTCCATTTGTTTATGTTTTCTCACTTTTGCAAAGTCACTGTGCATTTGCAATATGGTTAACTGGGCATTCACCATCACCAATTTGTCATGCTATAAAAATCATGCAGGAATGCCAAATTGACTGGCCCGATGAACTCGGGATGGCTTGGCAGTGATTCTGGTACCTCTGCATCGCTCGTTAGGGTTGATTCCAGAATGTCCATTTGGTGATTTTTCTCACTCTTTCAAAGTCACTGTGCATTTGCCATATGGTTAACTGGGCATTCACCATCACCAATTTGTCATGCCATAAAAATCATGCAGGAATGCCAAATTGACTGGCCCGATGAACTCGGGATGGCTGGGCAGTGATTCTGGTACCTCTCCATCGCTCGTTTGGGTTGATTTCAGAATGTCGCTTTTGGTGATGGTACCTCACTGTTAAAACATATTGCAAACGTTTTCTCACTTTTGCAAAGTCACTGAAAATTCGTGCAGGAATGCCAAATTGACTGGCCCGATGAACTCGGGATGGCTTGGCAGTGATTCTGGTACCTCTCCATCGCTCGTTAGGGTTGATTCCAGAATGTCCATTTGGTGATGATTCTCACTCTTGCAAAGTCACTGTGCATTTGCAATATGGTTAACTGGGCATTCACCATCACCAATTTGTCATGCTATAAAAATCGTGCAGGAATGCCAAATTGACTGGCCCGATGAACTCGGGATGGCTGGGCAGTGATTCTGGTACCTCTCCATCGCTCGTTTGGGTTGATTTCAGAATGTCACTTTTGGTGATGGTACCTCACTGTTAAAACATATTGCAAATGTTTTCTCACTTTTGCAAAGTCACTGAAAATTCGTGCAGGAATGCAAAATTGACTGGCCCGATGAACTCGGGATGGCTGGGCAGTGATTCTGGTACCTCTCCATCGCTCGTTAGGGTTGATTCCAGAATGTCCATTTGGTAATGTTTTCTCACCCTTTCAAAGTCACTGTGCATTTGCAATATGGTTAACTGGGCATTCATCATCACCAATTTGTCATGCTATAAAAATCATGCAGGAATGCCAAATTGACTGGCCCGATGAACTCGGCATGGCTGGGCAGTGATACTGGTACCTCTCCATCGCTCGTTAGGGTTGATTTCAGAATGTCGCTTTTGGTGATGGTACCTCACTGCTTAAACATATTGCAAATGGACAAGAGTCAGCTGCAATTCAACGTCCATCAGTCAATTTGATATCATTCAAAGCTAACTATTGGAGGCACTGTCAGTCTCTACACACCCCAATACGTCCCTCCATCCAAGTTGTGTATCTGTGTGATTTAGTTTTCCTTTGAATTTTTATGGGAAAAATGACTGATTTACAGTTCATGGGGGTTGCCTAATCATATATATGAAGTTTTGGAAAGATCTGATTTTTTTAACCCCTCGAAACAGCCCATGAGACACCAATTATGGCACTTCCGGTTGGCACAGGAAGCTGTAACTCAACATACATCCTCATTGGGGTATTCCATTACAGAATCCTGAGTTTTAAGTCTTTACCATGAAAACTGACTGATTTACACAGGGTTGAATGTACTATGTCTATCACACTGCAGGCAGGTTATGGGTAAACACTTTTAGGGCGATTGTAACCACTTCCGGTTGGTCCAGGAAGCCTAGAATCGACACAGGTAGACCTTATAGTGGCCTGATGGACTGGTACCGAAGACAGGTTCATACAGCATTCATAACCCATATAGACTCCAGGTTGTATTTAGTGGAGCAGGCAATGTATTCCTATGGGGAGAGAAGTCAATGCACACTGTTTTTATGTAAACACCTTCTTTTAACTGTGAAGGGTTAATGTCACACGGTCAAGGTTAGGCTTGCACAGATCAGGAGGACCTTAGGAACATTCCTGTGGTTGAATTGTCTTTCTAAACCTAACGGTTCCGCCGCTGTCACCCAAAATCAAATGACATTGTGGTGCAGGCTTCATTGTGGGCCTATTTTTCTCATGGTCGCTGCGCTCAGACCGAGCGAGCTACGGTCAAGCGGGGCGCCTCGTTGGACTCGGCACGGCCTTGGGATTATGTTTATGCCATTGCCTGCTCTCTGTGTCTTTAAACACAGGAAGCTATAAATAAACTCATATCCTCATTGGGGTATACCTTTACAGAATCCTGAGTTTTAAGTCTTTACGTTAAGAACTGAGTTATTTACGGAGGGTTTAGTGAGTGTGTGTTATTTCAGAAAATCATAGAAAATCACAGAAATGTCGCAGAGCTCCGCAGCACACTTTAAAAATATTCGTATGAACACCCTGCAACTGGATCTGTAACCGTTGAAAAAAAAACACCTATATCTGAACATCACAAATCTGTCATCGTACGATTTCTCCTAAATGACGATAGATAAATGGCTGATTTTTTTTTTATTGACACCGGAGGCTCCTTGACTTTGACGTGAAGTGAAAAAATCATTTCTCTATTTTCATTTTGGACCTTTAATCCCAGAAATATGGCCATAACTCAAAAACCGTTGAGGCCTAGATGCCATCTTGTTCGGGGCCAACTTCCCATTATGCCAAACCTATGCTCACCAAGTTTCGGCTTCGAAATATTTTCAGTTTTCGAGATATGGCCCGTCGTGATTCGTGATGTTTTGTCAAATTGCAATATGATTGCTTATGCCCTCTTGTGGGATTTTCCGGCATAGCGGAAAAATGGACCAAAATGTGATTATTTTATAAAACGAAAACCGAATGTCCGACAAAGTTCATTTGATGACTTCCCGGTAGGTCTGGCCCTGCCGCTCGGCCCGACGCCGTCCCCGAATTTTAAAAATGTTTTCGGACGTCTAGTAAGGGACGGTACATTTCCAATATGGACTTTCTCACTAACCATACGGGAAATGTCGAAATGTTCCCTTAAGGTATGTAAGATACCAAATTAAAGCTACATGTGTTGTGAATCCAGCCAACATGTCCGATTTCAAAAAGGCTTTTCGGTGAAAGCGAATTATGCTATTATCTGAGGATAGCACCTCTGTAAACAAAAGAGAAAAAACATATTTCAAAACTGCAGGCGTGACACAAAACGCAGAAATAAAATTATAAATAATGCCTTACCTTTGACGAGATTCTTCTGTTGGCACTCCAATATGTCCCATAAACGTCACAAATGGTCCTTTTGTTCAATTAATTCTGTCCATATATATCCAAAATGTCCATTTATTTGGCCCATTTGATGCAGAAAAACAATGGTTCCAAATTGTGCAGCGTGACTACAAAATATCTCAAAAGCTACCTGTAAACTTTGCCAAAACACCAAACTACTTTTGTAATACAACTTTAGTTTTTTTAAAGTAAATAATCAATACAATTGAAGACGGGATGATCTGTGTTCAATAGAGGAAGAAAACAAACTGACACTTGCTTTCTCATCATGCTCCTCTATCAAACAGTACACATGAAGTGACCCTCGTTCAAGAGGGCCGTACTTCTTCTTTACACAAAGGAATAACCTCAACCAATTTCTAAAGACTGGTGACATCCAGTGGAAGCGGTAGGAACTGCAAGCAAGTCCCTTAAAATGCTGGATTCCCGATGGAAAGAGATTGACCTCTAAAAATAAAATCTGAATGGTTTGTCCTCGGGTTTTCGCCTGCTACATAAATTCTATTATACTCACAGACATGATTCAAACAGTTTTACTAATAATATGCATGTCTTATCTTCTGGGGATGAGTAGCAGGCAGTTGAATTTGGGCATGCTTTTCATCCAAAATTCCAAATGCTGCCCCATATCCTAGGGAAGTTAAAGAAAAAATATTCTTCCTCTAAAGTGTGAGTAATCGCTGTACCGATATCGAGAAGCTCTTTTCGGTCATAAGAGAATGTGGCAAAAACTTTATGTACAAAATAAGTTACAAATTACGTGAAATCACACAATTGCAATCCAATAGTAACACAATCCTTCATTTTCTCTCCTCTGATTTCTCTCCTCCCCACAATCCTTCATTTTCTCTCCTCAAATCTGTGTCTCAGTGCTGTCTGGTCTCATTTTGTGATTGTGATGTCAAACACATTTGCAATATCTTGTCCCCCCATCTCATCTCTTCTCTATTACCACGGTGTCTCCCCCTTTCTCCTCTCTCCTGTGTGTGCGTATTTGTGTCATTCCTTCTTTTGTAATGGATTTTGTGGGGCTGTTCAGTGCTGGTGACCCAGTCTTTGTATTAACCAGTCCCTGCTGATGGTATTGAATTAATATTACTATTCCCAAGCTGATAAACACATCTGTGTAATGTGAGCGTTTGTGTGTGAGCTTGTGTCTGCGTGCGTGTGTGCATGCGACTTAGGAAGAGATGTACTGTTCTGTGTTTGTGTTCGCCTTTGACTCTGAGCTCAACCTGTCACCCAACTGCCATTTTCTATCCTTCCACACCTTTCAAACTAAAGAAACTTCCCTCTGTAAAATAAAAACCGATAGAACAAGCAACCAGTTGACTTGGGTAGCAACTCTACATTTGTGTCGGGACTATATCTTGTGGAAGGATGAAATAGAATTAATAAATTAAAGAAAATATCTCAATCATTATTTGAATATGTTGGTAACCCGTTGTATAAAAGTGATAATGCCCTCGAAGCTGTTGATATTTTGGCACGGTTGGCTGGCCCTCGAGACCCGTGCAAATATATCCTCAACTCCAGCTTCGAGGGCATTGTCAATTAAACAAATATCTGTATTTGCAGATACTCTCAAACCTCAATCACTGATGGTTACTATCAGAGAGTCACACATTCATAGCCTGGTCTCAGATCGGTATGGTCTTGAACCAACTACATGTCATGAATAGTCAGGGAGACGTTTAAAGCACATAGAGATCAGATCTGGGACCAGGCTAAAACATTTACAAGTATATTTTAGTCATTTAGCAGACACTCATATCCAGAGCAACTGCAGGAGCAATTTTGGTAAAGTGTCTTGCTCAAGGACACAACAGATGTTTCACCTAGTTTGCAATGTGTAACTAATGATAAAATGTGTAGGATATTATTTTGGAGAGAATAAAGAGTGCAGCTATGCTTCAGAAGTGTATTCAATCATACAATATGAAACAGATACACACAATAGATCACACACCAAATCTGCTCACATTACTGGTGTTTATTTAGCCATGTGCTCAGAAACAATAATTATTTACTTTAAGATATTGGACTGTGTGTTCGATCAATGCTAGAAAATTACAAATCATATTCAAAGTAGATGAATTAGATCAGGAAATTAACAATTTAGTAAAATGTTCAAAATTCACATTAACATGAATTATTCACATCCTCTTTAGAAAAATACAAAGAGATTAGCTCTATGACAGTGTTCAAACTAGGTGAAAACTATACACCCTTTGAAATTGATTTGACCCTGAAATACATGATGATGTATAGATGTGGTTCAAGGCTACGTGATGCAAACCTGGACTCAGTGGTAGAAAATGTAAGTCTGTCTCCTGTCATTTATTATGATATGTTATGAATTCCAATTTGTTGAGACTAATGTTAGCTAGGCTAGGGGTTAGTGGAAGGCTGCTATGTTGTTGCAAAGTAGCTAACATGTAGTAAATATTTGCAAAGTTGCAAGTGATATGACACAAACACTTTTGGATAACAGAGTGAAAAGCTGCTATTCATTCAGTGGATATTGAACTATCATGTGTCTGTCTTAGGGTAATTTACGTACTTTTCAACATCATTATGATTACATCAGCAGTGAGGCGTAAGAAATTACACATTGTATGTTTTTACCTTTGCATTAAACCATATAACCCCAGCTTAAGAGAGACAGGAGTTAGCTAGAGCTAATGTTATTAAAGCAATTATAATTTACATTTAGGTCATTTAGCAGACACTTATACAGAGCAACTTACAGTTAGTGCATTCATCTTAAGATAGCTAGGTGGGACAACCACACAGCTCAGTAATAGTAAGTACATTTTTCCTCAATAAAGTAGCTATCAGCAAAGTCAGTGCTAAAATGGGAAGGGCAAGTGTATGTGTTAGTTCATGAAAGGCAAGGGTGTTATATTTATATATATACAGTACCAGTCTAAAGTTTGGAAACCTACAAAAAATACATTCAAGGGTTTTATTTTATTTTTTAAAACACAACTGATTGGCTCAAATGTATGAAGAATAAAAACTTACACAAAGTACAACTGCTAATTGTAATGCATTCCACGTGAAGCTACCTCATCAAGCTAGTTGAGAGAATGCCAAGAGTGTGCCATCAAGGCAATGGGTGGCTAACTTGAAGAAATTCAAATATAAAATACGTTTTGATTTGAAAACTTTTTTGGTTACTACATGATTCCATATATGTTATTTCATAGTTTTGATGTCTTCACTATTATTCTACAATGTAGAAAATAGGAAAAATTAAGAGAAACGCTTGAATGAGTAGGTGTATCCAAACTTTTGACTGGTACAGGATATACTACTGTTTGGGTTACACTGGCCCCAGGAGGAATGGATTAAATAGGATGATGGGGGAGGCGAAGAGAACTGCTGACTAGACTACACATCTCAGGTGTCTGACAAATATTTTGGGGAGGTATTTTGGCTTCAGTTATTAAACATAACGTGACGGGGGAACTGCCTTGGTCCAACCTAAAAATTAAAAAAGCACACACGGTGGTGGTGCATTCTCTTTCACAGAGGGGAAGAGGTGAGGGGAACCAATGGGAAGCTAGGCAGCGGAGGGATGGAAGGAGGTAGGTGGAGTGGAAGAGGTACAATGTGACCCCTGTTGGTTACATCTTGGTAGTGCAGGCCAAGTCCTAGTAGAAGAGGAGATAGTGTCAGAACATTATATAGAAGATTCTGTGACTATATGAATCAATCAATGAATACATTTCTAGGTATCGCCTAAGAAATAATAACAAGTCATAAAATCTGCTCCACTCACCAGAGCATACTCGTAGATGATGGGTACGTCTGAGGCCCCATGCAGTCGGAGGCTGTGTAGCACCGCGTCGTGGATCGTACTGAACAGACAGCTTTTAGGGATGGACTCAGAGAAGAAGTCTGCACTCGATAACTGCTCCACCACACAGACTGGAGGAGAGACAAACCAGGTTAGACAATACACACGTGAAACACAAACACACACAGACAACACAAGCTACAGCCAGAGCGATGAGCCTGAATTACTACACATACCAGTAGCGGTTGCTGCCGTTTAAGATGAGGGATGACGATTATTTTTTTGTGAGCATGGCCTTACAATATTTATTTTACAGCATATTGAACGACTGTTATTTGTATTCCATTAACCCAGCTCGACGTAACATCGATAGGTTTAGGCTACTGCATGATACTCAAATGTTTCCTATACCCACCATGAGGTTGTTACAACCTAGCATATGAATTAACGTTTACAACATAGGTACACAGGTTGAGAAATTTTAGTAATCAAGGTGACAGATATTGACACATTCAATACCGCCTTACACACTCTTGCCAGCATCTAGCTGATCTGGAGTGTAATCATTAGGCCAACAGTTGCAAATAGTTGTCAATGTCATTTGATTTTGGGTGACAGCGGCGGAACCGTTAGGTTTAGAAAGACAATTCAACCACAGGACTGTTCCTAAGGTCCTCCCGATCTGTGCAAGCCTAACCTTGACTGTGTGGCATTAACCTTTCACAGTTAAAAGAAGGTGTTTACATAAAAACAGTGTGCATTGACTTCTCTCCCCATAGGAATACATTGCCTGCTCCCCTAAATACAACCTGGAGTCTATATGGGTTATGAATGCTGTATGAACCTGTCTTCTATGACATTCCATCAGACCACTATGAGGTCTACCTGTGTCGATTCTAAGCTTCCTGGAGCAACCGGAAGTGGTTAAATTGACCCAAAAGATATTTGGATGTACATCACCTCGAAAGGTGAAAATGACTCTGCATTATTCAACCCTGTGTAGATCAGTCAATTCTCAACTTAAAGACTTAAAACTCAGGATTCCGTAGGTTTCTATGTCAGTCAAGACATGTGTGTATTTATAGCTTCCTGTGCCAACCGGAAGTGCCATAATTGGTGTCTCAGGGGCTGTTTGGAAGGGTTAAAAAAATCAGATCTGTCCAAAACTTCATATGTGTGATTAGACAACCCCCATGAACTGTAAATCAGTCATTTTTCCCAACAGATGTCAAAGAAAAGCTCTCACACACACACACAGCAAGGATGGAGTGACAAAGCGTGGTGTTTAAAGACACAGAGAGCAGGCAATGGCATAAACATAATCCCAAGGCCGTGCCGAGTCCAACGAGGTGCCCCGCTTGACCGTAGCTCGCTTAACCATATGGCAAATGCACAGTGACTTTGCAAAAGTGAGAAACATTTGCAATATGTTTTAACAGTGAGGTACCATCACCAAAAGCGACATTCTGAAATCAACCCAAATGAGCGATGGAGAGGTACCAAAATCACTGCCCAGCCATCCCGAGGTCATCGGGCCAGTCAATTTGGCATTCCTGCATTATTTTTATGGCATGACAAATTGGTGATGGTGAATGCCCAGTTAACCATATGGCAAAAGCACAGTGACTTTGAAAGAGTGAGAAAACATTACCAAATGGACATTCTGAAATCAACCCTAATGAGCGATGGAGAGGTACCAGAATCACTGCCGAGCCATCCCGAGTTCATCGGGCCAGTCAATTTGGCATTCCTGCACAAATTTTCAGTGACTTTGCAAAAGTGAGAAACATTTGCAATATGTTTTAACAGTGAGGTACCATCACCAAAAGCGACATTCTGAAATCAACCCAAACGAGCGATGGAGAGGTACCAGAATCACTGCCCAGCCATCCCGAGTTCATCGGGCCAGTCAATTTGGCATTCCTGCATGATTTTTATGGCATGACAAATTGGTGATGGTGAATGCCCAGTTAACCATATGGCAAATGCACAGTGACTTTGAAAGAGTGAGAAAAATCACCAAATGGACATTCTGGAATCAACCCTAACGAGCGATGCAGAGGTACCAGAATCACTGCCAAGCCATCCCGAGTTCATCGGGCCAGTCAATTTGGCATTCCTGCATGATTTTTATAGCATGACAAATTGGTGATGGTGAATGCCCAGTTAACCATATTGCAAATGCACAGTGACTTTGCAAAAGTGAGAAAACATAAACAAATGGACATAATAATAATAATAATAATATATCCCATTTAGCAGACGCTTTTGTCCAAAGCGACTTACAAGTCGGCTGGGGCCACTACTTTTACATATGGGTGGTCCCAGCGGGAATCGAACCCACGACGCTTGGCGTTGCAAGCGCCATGCTCTACCGACTGAGCCACACAGGACCCATGATGAAATCAACACCAGGAGTGATTGAAAGGAACAACAATCACTGCCCGGCCATCCCGAGTTCATCAGGCCAGTCAATTTTGCATTTCTGAAGGATTTTTGAGCATGTCAAATTTCTTATGACATTTGGCCCCCACAAAACATATGCCTTATGCACAAGTAAAAAAAACAAAAAACATTATGATAATAAAATATGACTAAAGTATGTTGATACAGTTCTTATACGTGTGTAACTGACACAAAATTCGAATTTTTTTCGAAAAACGGTCCAGAAAGCACTTTTTTAGGGGTGTGTGAAGTTTTTTATGAAATTTTGCAATTATTGACTTTTGACTTCTGACTTCCTATGAAATCATATTGCAGATGGACAAAACATATGTAATAATGCGCAAGTAAAGAAAATAAAAAATAATGATAATAAAATTGGACAAAAGTATATTCATACAGAGTTCTTACACATGTGAAATTGACAAAAAAAGCGAAAGAATTTCGAAAAACGGTCCAGAAAGCACTTTTTTAAGGGGTGATAAGTTTTTGACAAAAAATCCATTTTTTCAAAATTTGGTTTTTGGATGTTGACTTGGAGTCCAATATCAATATGAAAAACCACGGTGGAGCGCACACGCCACCTGTTGGATTTTTGAAGTGTTACAACTGGCAATAGCCATATGGCATTTGAAGTAAACTTTGCATGAATCAACGCCGATTTGGGTGGTATTGACCAATGTGTACATGGTTTGTCCTATGCCAATAATTTGCCATTCATTTTTGTCCT
>NW_027004358.1:0-5031 GCF_036934945.1 Oncorhynchus masou masou
TCATTCCTCAGCTGTTCTACATCTGCCCTAACTAGCTCTTTCACTCTTCCCCACCTGTTCTCTTCCCCTCTGATTAGGTCTCTATTTCTCTCTCTGTTCCTGCTACTTTCAGTGTCTGATTCTTGTTTGTGTTTTTTGATGCCAGAAGCAAGCTGTCGTCTCGTTTGCTTCCACCTTGTCCTGTCCTGTCGGAGTCTGCCTGGCAGGAGCATCCTGCACTATACTAACGTTCTTTTTGTTCCGCTGACAACGTTGGAAGAGGATTTATGCCATTCCTGTATTTTCATTAAAGAACTCTGTTTTCTGTTAAAACCGCTTTTGGGTCTTCACTCAAGTTCATAACAGAAGAATCAGACCAAGAATGGACCCAGCGGCTCCGGACCCTTTTCACTCCGCCGCCGAGATCCAGGGAGCGATGCTAGGCAGACACGAGGAGGAATTGTCTGCTGCTCAACATGCCGTTGAGACCCTGGCCGTCCAAGTCTCCGACCTCACAAGACAGGTTCACCAACTCCACCTCGATCCACCGCCCACTTCCAGGGTTTCCGAGTCTCCGGAGCCCAGGATCAACAACCCGCCGTGTTACTCTGGGGAGCCCACTGAGTGCCGCTCATTCCTCACTCAGTGTGATGTGGTGTTCTCTCTCCAGCCCAACACTTACCCAGGAGCGCAGCCCGCACGCCTACGTCATTTCTCTCCTTACCGGACGGGCGCGTGAGTGGGGCACGGCAGTCTGGGAGGCGAGGGCTGAGTGTATTAACCAGTATCAGGACTTTAAGGAGGAGATGATACGGGTTTTTGACCGTTCTGTTTTTGGCAAGGAGGCTTCCAGGGCCCTGTCTTCCCTATGTCAGGGGAATAGATCCATAACGGATTATTCTATTGAGTTTCGCACTCGCTGCCTCTAGTGACTGGAACGAGCCGGCTTTGCTCGCTCGTTTTCTGGAGGGTCTCCACGTCGAGGTTAAGGATGAGATCCTCTCCCGGGAGGTTCCTTCCAGTCTGACTCCTTAATAGCTCTCGCTATTCGCATAGAGCGACGGTTTGATCTTCGTCGCCGAGCTCGTGGAAAGGAGCTCACGTTCTCCGTTGCTCCCTCTCCACATCACTGCCACCTGCCGCATCACTGCCACCCTCCTCCGCCGGCTCGGATGCTGAGCCTATGCAGCTGGGGGGTATTCGCATCTCGGCCAAGGAGAGGGAACGGAGAATCACCAATCGCCCTGTCTCTACTGCGGCTCCGCTGGTCATTTTGTCACCTCATGTCCAGTAAAAGCCAGAGCTCATCAGTAAGAGGAGGGCTACTGGTGAGCGCAACTACTCAGGCCTCTCCTTCTGGATCACGCACTACCTTTCCGGTCCATCTCCGCTGGCCCGGTTCATCTGCTTCCTGCAGTGCCTTGATAGACTCTGGGGCGGAGGGCTGTTTTATGGACGAGACCTGGGCTCGGGAACATGACATTCCTCTCAGACAGTTAGGGGAGCCCAGGGCCTTGTTCGCTTTAGATGGTAGTTCTCTCCCCAAGATTCAGCGTGAGACGCTGCCTTTAACCCTCACTGTCTCTGGTAATCATAGCGAAACCATTTCTTTTTTAATTTTTCGTTCACCTTTTACACCTGTTGTTTTGGGTCATCCCTGGCTAGTGCGCCATAACCCTTCTATTAATTGGTCTAGTAATACTATCCTATCCTGGAATGTTTCTTGTCATGTAACCTGTTTAATGTCTGCTATCCCTCCTGTTTCCTCTGTCTCTTCTTCACAGGAGGAGCCTGGCGATTTGACAGGGGTGCCGGAGGAGTATCACGATCTGCGCACGGTGTTCAGTCGTTCCAAGGCCACTTCTCTCCCTCCACACCGGTCGTATGACTGTAGTATTGATCTCCTTCCGGGAACTACTCCCCCCGGGGTAGATTATACTCTGTCGGCTCCCGAACGTAAGGCTCTCGAGGATTATTTGTCGGTTTCGCTCGACGCCGGTACCATAGTCTCCTCCTCCTCCCCCCGCCGGAGCGGGGTTTTTTTTGTTCAGAAGAAGGACGGGTCCCTGCGCCCATGCGTGGATTATCGAGGGCTGAATGACATAACAGTTAAGAATCGTTATCCGCTTCCTCTTATGTCTTCAGCCTTCGAGATCCTGCAGGGAGCCAGGTTTTTCACCAAATTGGACCTTCGTAACGCCTACCATCTCGTGCGCATCAGGGAGGGGGACGAGGAAGACGGCGTTTAACACTCCGTTAGGGCACTTTGAATACCGGGTTCTTCCTTTCGGCCTCGTTAACGCTCCAGCTGTCTTTCAGGCACTAGTTAACGACGTCCTGAGAGACATGCTGAACATTTTTGTTTTCGTTTACATGGACGATATCCTGATTTTTTCACCGTCTCTCTCGATTCATGTTCAGCACGTGCGACGCGTCCTCCAGCGCCTTTGGAGAACTGTCTTTATGTGAAGGCTGAGAAGTGCACTTTTCATGCCGCCTCTGTCCCTTTTCTCGGTTCCGTTATTTCCGCTGAGGGCATTAAGATGGATCCCGCTAAGGTCCAGGCTGTCATTGATTGGCCCGTTCCTAAGTCACGCGCCGAGCTGCAGCGCTTCTGGGCTTCGCTAATTTCTACCGTCGTTTCATCCGTAATTTCGGGTCAGGTGGCAGCTCCTCTCACAGCCCTTACTTCTGTTAAGACGTGCTTTAAGTGGTCCGTTTCCGCCCAGGGAGCTTTTGATCTTCTTAAGAATCGTTTTACATCCGCACCTATTCTTGTTACACCTGACATCTCTAGACAGTTTGTTGTTGAGGTTGACGCGTCAGAGGTGGGCGTGGGAGCCATTCTTTCTCAGCGCTCTCTCTGACGGCAAGGTCCATCCTTGCGCGTTTTTTCTCTCATCGCTTATCGCCGTCAGAACGTAACTATGATGTTGGTAATCGCGAACTGCTCGCCATCCGCTTAGCCCTAGGCGAATGGCGACAGTGGTTGGAGGGGGCGACCGTTCCTTTGTCGTTTGGACTGACCATAGGAACCTTGAGTACATCCGTTCAGCCAAACGACTTAATGCGCGTCAGGCTCGTTGGGCTCTGTTTTTCGCTCGTTTCGAGTTTGTTATTTCTTATCGTCCGGGCTCAAAAAAACACCAAACCTGATGCTTTATCTCGTCTCTTCAGTTCTTCTGAGGTCTCCACCGACCCCGATGGGATTCTCCCTGAGGGGCGTGTTGTCGGGTTGACTGTCTGGGGAATTGAGAGGCAGGTAAAGCAAGCACTCGCCACACTCCGTCGCCGCGAGCTTGTCCTAGGAACCTTCTGTTCGTTCCCGTTCCTACTCGTCCGGCCGTTCTTCAGTGGGCCCACTCTGCCAAGTTAGCCGGCCACCCCGGCGTTCGGGTACGCTCGCTTCCATTCGCCAGCGTTTCTGGTGGCCCACTCGGGAACGTGACGCGCGTCGATTTGTCGCCGCTTGTTCGGTCTGCGCGCAGACTAAATCTGGGAACTCTCCTCCTGCCGCCGTCTCAGACCGCTTCCCATTCCCTCTCGACCGTGGTCTCACATCGCTTTAGATTTTATCACCGGACTGCCTTCATCAGCGGGGAAGACAGTTATTCTTACGGTTGTCGATAGATTCTCTAAGGCGGCTCATTTCATTCCTCTCGATAAGCTCCCTTCTGCTAAGGAGACGGCTCAGATCATTATCGAGAATGTTTTCCGAATTCATGGCCTTCCGTCTGACGTCGTTTCCGACAGAGGCCCGCAGTTCACGTCTCAATTTTGGAGGGAGTTTTGCCGTTTTGATTGGGGCTTCCGTCAGTCTCTCGTCCGGCTTTCATCCCCAGTCTAACGGCCGCCGAACGGGCCAATCAGACTGTTGGTCGCATTTTACGCAGTCTTTCTTTTCGTAACCTGCGTCTTGGTCAGAACAGCTCCCCTGGGCAGAGTACGCCCACAACTCGCTTCCCTCGTCTGCTACCGGTCTATCCCCTTTTCAGTGTAGCCTCGGGTACCAGCCTCCGCTGTTCTCATCTCAGCTCGCCGAGTCCTGCGTCCCCTCCGCTCAGGCTTTTGTCCAGCGTTGCGAGCGCACCTGGAAGGGGGTCAGGTCGGCACTTTGCCGTAATAGGGCGCAGACTGTGAGGGCCGCTAACAAGCGTAGGACCAAGAGTCCTAGATATTGTTGCGGTCAGAGAGTATGGCTCTCCACTCAGAACCTTCCCCTTAAGACAGCTTCTCGCAAGTTGGCCCCGCGGTTCATTGGTCCGTTCCGTATTTCCCAGGTCATTAATCCTGTCGCAGTGCGACTTCTTCTCCCGCGCTATCTTCGTCGCGTTCACCCGGTCTTCCATGTCTCCTGTGTTAAGCCCGTTCTTCGCGCCCCGCTCGTCCCTCCCCCCCCATCCTTGTCGAGGGCGCACCCATCTACAGGGTTCGTAAGATTTGGACATGCGCCTCGGGGCCGTGGTCATCAGTACCTAGTGGATTGGGAGGGGTACGGTCCTGAGGAGAGGAGTTGGGTTCCCTCTCGGGACGTGCTGGACCGTTCGCTGATCGATGATTTCCTCCGTTGCCGCCAGGTTTCCTCTCGAGTGCGCCAGGAGGCGCCG
This sequence comes from Oncorhynchus masou masou, assembly GCF_036934945.1. Taxonomy (NCBI): domain Eukaryota; kingdom Metazoa; phylum Chordata; class Actinopteri; order Salmoniformes; family Salmonidae; genus Oncorhynchus; species Oncorhynchus masou. Next base: position 4,587 of record NW_027004358.1, read on the forward strand.
GTGAGTGGGGGGTACTGTCATGTCTTGTTATGTCTGTTCCTGTCCTTTCTCTTCATTCTCTCTCTCTGCTGGTCTTTTAGGTTACCTTCTCTGTCTCTCATTCCTCAGCTGTTCTACATCTGCCCTAACTAGCTCTTTCACTCTTCCCCACCTGTTCTCTCTTCCCCTCTGATTAGGTCTCTATTTCTCTCTCTGTTCCTGCTACTTTCAGTGTCTGATTCTTGTTTGTGTTTTTTGATGCCAGAAGCAAGCTGTCGTCTCGCTTTGCTTCCACCTTGTCCTGTCCTGTCGGAGTCTGCCTGGCAGGAGCATCCTGCACTATACTAACGTTCTTTTGTTCCATTGACAACGTTGGAAGAGGATTTATGCCATTCCTGTATTTTCATTAAAGAACTCTGTTTTCTGTTAAAACCGCTTGGGTCTTCACTCAAGTTCATAACACAAG
>NW_027004359.1:0-5031 GCF_036934945.1 Oncorhynchus masou masou
TTTATAATGTTAGGGAGTAGATTATTGATGTCCTGATGCAGGTTTATAATGTTTGGGAGCAGATTATTGATGTCCTGATGCAGGTTTATAATGTTTGGGAGCAGATTATTGATGTCCTGATGCAGGTTTATAATGTTAGGGAGCAGATTATTGATGTCCTGATGCAGGTTTATAATGTTTATGAGCAGTTTATTGATGTCCTGATGCAGGTTTATAATGTTAGGGAGTAGATTATTGATGTCCTGATGCAGGTTTATAATGTTTGGGAGTAGATTATTGATGTCCTGATGCAGGTTTATAATGTTAGGGAGTAGATTATTGATGTCCTGATGCAGGTTTATAATGTTAGGGAGCAGATTATTGATGTCCTGATGCAGGTTTATAATGTTAGGGAGCAGATTATTGATGTACTGATGCAGGTTTATAATGTTAGGGAGCAGCTTATTGATGTCCTGATGCAGGTTTATAATGTTAGGGAGCAGCTTATTGATGTCCTGATGCAGGTTTATAATGTTAGGGAGCAGATTATTGATGTCCTGATGCAGGTTTGTAATGTTAGGGAGCAGGTTATTGATGTCCTGATGGAGGTTTATAATGTTTAGGAGCAGTTTATTGATGTCCTGATGCAGGTTTGTAATGTTAGGGAGCAGATTATTGATGTCCTGATGGAGGTTTATAATGTCTGGGAGTAGCTTATTGATGTCCTGATGCAGGTTTATAATGTTAGGGAGCAGCTTATTGATGTCCCGATGCAGGTTTATAATGTTTGGGAGCAGCTTGTTGATGTCCTGATGCAGGTTTATAATGTTAGGGAGCAGCTTATTGATGTCCCGATGCAGGTTTATAATGTCTGGGAGCAGCTTATTGATGTCCTGATGCAGGTTTATAATGTTAGGGAGCAGATTATTGATGTCCTGATGTTGGTTTATAATGTTTGGGAGTAGCTTATTGGATGTCCTGATGGAGGTTTATAATATGTTTAGGAGCAGCTTATTGATGTCCTGATGGAGGTTTATAATGTTAGGGAGCAGGTTATTGATGTCCTGATGGAGGTTTATAATGTTAGGGAGCAGCTTAATGATGTCCTGATGCAGGTTTATAATGTTTATGAGCAGTTTATTGATGTCCTGATGCAGGTTTATAATGTCTGGGAGCAGCTTATTGATGTCCTGATGCAGGTTTATAATGTCTGGGAGCAGCTTATTGATGTCCTGATGCAGGTTTATAATGTTAGGGAGCAGCTTATTGATGTCCTGGTGCAGGTTTATAATATTAGGGAGCAGCTTATTGATGTCCTGATGCAGGTTTATAATGTCTGGGAGCAGCTCTTTGATGTCCCGATGCTGGTTTATAATGTTTGGGAGCAGCTTATTGATGTCCTGGTGCAGGTTTATAATATTAGGGAGCAGCTTATTGATGTCCTGATGCAGGTTTATAATGTTAGGGAGCAGATTATTGATGTCCTGATGCAGGTTTATAATGTTAGGGAGCAGCTTATTGATGTCCTGATGGAGGTTTATAATGTTTGGGAGCAGCTTGTTGATGTCCTGATGCAGGTTTATAATATTTAGGAGCAGCTTATTGATGTCCTGATGCAGGTTTATAGTGTTAGGGAGCAGATTATTGATGTCCTGATGCAGGTTTATAATGTTTAGGAGCAGCTTATTGATGTCCTGATGCAGGTTTATAATGTTTGGGAGCAGCTTATTGATGTCCTGATGCAGGTTTATAATGTTTGGGAGCAGCTTATTGATGTCCTGATGCAGGTTTATAATGTTAGGGAGCAGCTTATTGATGTCCTGATGCAGGTTTATAATGTTTGGGAGCAGATTATTGATGTCCTGATGCAGGTTTATAATGTCTGGGAGCAGCTTATTGATGTCCTGATGCAGGTTTATAATGTTTGGGAGCAGCTTATTGATGTCCTGATGCAGGTTTATAATGTTAGGGAGCAGCTTATTGATGTCCTGATGCAGGTTTATAATGTTTGGGAGCAGATTATTGATGTCCTGATGCAGGTTTATAATGTTAGGGAGCAGCTTATTGATGTCCTGATGCAGGTTTATAATGTTTGGGAGCAGATTATTGATGTCCTGATGCAGGTTTATAATGTCTGGGAGCAGCTTATTGATGTCCTGATGCAGGTTTATAATGTCTGGGAGCAGATTATTGATGTCCTGATGGAGGTTTATAATGTTTGGGAGTAGGTTATTGATGTCCTGATGTTGGTTTATAGTGTTTAGGAGCAGGTTATTGATGTCCTGATGGAGGTTTATAATGTTTAGGAGCAGGTTATTGATGTCCTGATGGAGGTTTATAATGTTTAGGAGCAGCTTATTGATGTCCTGATGTTGGTTTATAATGTTTAGGAGCAGCTTTCTGATGTCCTGATGCAGGTTTATAATGTCTGGGAGCAGCTTATTGATGTTCTGATCTAGGTTTATAATGTTTAGGAGCAGATTATTGATGTCCTGTACTCCTGGATAGCACAACATTTTTACTCCAGGGACTGCGATATTTCTCACCATTGAACTGTCCAATACAACAGTCAGAAAAGGGAATGGAAAAATCTGTCCATTCCTACCCCTCACACAATTAGTTGAATTCGGCTCCACAAGAAGCAGGATAGCTTAAGCCCGCTGCTCCCAGCGATAGGTCCAGACCTCCCACAGCAGGCAGTGCCCCATCAGATCCAGCGAGAAGGAAAGGAGCCGAACTTGAAGACGACGCCACTGCTGGAGTCCGCGTAGTTGGAGTCAGTACAGCCTTCACAGACAAAGGCAATCCCAGTGATTAAGGTGCAGGTAGATTGGGCCCCAGTGCAGCGAAGCTGTACCTTATGTCAACCTGCACCGAATCCCTCCAAGTCACTCCCATCCGCATGGCAGCATGCTGCTGCCTTCAGTTTCCACAACTTGTGACCAGTGCTGATTGGAACATTCTTCTTGCTGTTCTCCATCTATTTCATTACAGGATGGAGAGGATGGCGTCCAGCCATAGGAGTTGAGAACGAGAAAGTTCTAATTAGCGTTTTCCCCATTAGTTCGCTAAGCACATCCACCTCATTCCTATAATCCTCCACTAGCAAACAATTGCCGCATTGGAACTCCGGATTGTCCATATTGTCCCAGGCAAGAGCATAATAAAAACAGCTTCTACCGTGCTGGAAATGTTTGTTAGCTATACTCCAGGTGAAGCGGGCTCCATTGCAACCTAGCTAGCGATCTGGCTTTTGGTAGCAGGTGTTGACAGAAGTATCCAAGTTGGTGAGTTCGAAAGTTTTAAGTGTCGAGTTGGTGTTCGCTGACAGCAGCTGGTGCGGTAAACACAAGGAAACACAAGAAGCACAATGAGGGGCTATACTGATCACAATTTGAAAACTCACTCACACAATCAAAATAAGCACTTTCCTTTAGCTAGTGCTATTGCGAGCAATGTACAAGTTCCCTTCGGTAGTCTGGGTTAGCAAAGACTGGCTCGGCTGTCTCAATGAATGTGGGTGTGGCAGTTAGTGTATCAGGTTTCAGTAGGGGTTAGTGGTGTGGAATTCATACATCATATATTCGGTTGTCCTTATACGTAGCTTAGCACCTCACCCTAATCAAGACTGGAGGCAGGAAATCTGTTTGTCCTCAAGTTCATTGACGGGGAAAGGTTGAAACTAAGAAAAAGAGACAATAATCACTCAAATTTCCTTAAAGCTGGAATCCTTAATGGTGAAACTGCTTCGTCCGAAATTAGACAAACAAAGAAGTTACTGTAAACACTGAACACTGTTTTTTCCCCCTTGGCCATCACTGCACGCTTGACAAAAAGCGGAGGTACTTTGGATAACCATTTACACATACATGTAAACTCAGCAAAAAAAAAAGTTCTCACTGCCAACTACGTTTATTTTCAGCAAACTTAAAATGTGTAAATATTTGTATGAACATAAGATTCACCAACTGAGACATAAACTGAACAAGTTCCACAGACATGTGACTAACAGCAATGGAATAATGTGTCCCTGAACAAAGGGGGGTGGGTCAAAATCAAAAGTAAGTCAGTATCTGGTGTGGCCACCAGCTGCATTAAGTACTGCAGTGCATCTCCTCCTTATGGACTGCACCAGATTTGCCAGTTCTTGCTGTGAGATTTTACCCCACTCTTCCATCAAGACACCTGCAAGTTCCCGGACATTTCTGGGGTGAAAGGCCCTAGCCCTTACCCTCTGATCCAACAGGTCCCAGATGTGCTCAATGGGATTGCCATCCAGGCTCTTCACTGGCCATGGCAGAACACTGACATTCCTGTCTTGCAGGAAATCATGCACAGAACGAGCAGTATGGCTGGTGGCATTGTCATGCTGGAGGGTCATGTCAGGATTAGCCTGCAGGAAGGGTACCACATGAGGGAGGAGGATGTCTTCCCTGTAACGCACAGCATTGAGATTGCCTGCAATGACGACAAGCTCAGTCCGATGATTCTGTGACACACCGCCTCAGACCATGACAGACCCTCCACCTCAATCCCGCTCCAGAGTACAGGCCTCAGTGTAACGCTCATTCCTTCGAATATAAATGCGAATGTGATCATCAACCCCGGTGAGACAAAACCATCACTCGTCAGTGAAGAGCAAATTTTGCCTATGCTGTCTGGTCCAGCGATGGTTGGTTTATGCCCATAGGCAACGTTTTTGCCAGTGATATCTGGTGAGGACCTGCCATACAACCAGCCTACAAGCCCTCAGTCCAGCCTCTCTCAGCCTATTGCGGACAGTCTTAGCACTGATGGAGGGATTGTGTGTTCCTGGTGTAATTTAGGCAGTTGTTGTTGCCATCCTGTACCTGTCCCTCAGGTGTGATGTTCAGATGTACCGATCCCATGCAGGTGTTGTTACATATGGTCTGCCACTGCGAGGACGATCAGCTGTCCATCTTGTCTCCCTGTAGCGATGTCTAAGTTCTCTCACAGTTCAGACGTTGCAATTTACTGCCCTGGCCACATCTGTAGTGCTCATGCCTCCTTGCAGCATGCCTAAGGCACATT
>NW_027004360.1:0-5031 GCF_036934945.1 Oncorhynchus masou masou
CAAACGCGGTTTTAACAGAAAACAGAGTTCTTTAATAAAAACAGGAATGGCATAAAATCCTCTTCCAACGTAGTCAATGGAACAAAGAACGTAGTATAATGCAGGTTGCACCTGCCATGCATGCAGACTCCGACAGGACAGGACAAGGTGGAAGCAAACGAGATGACAGCTTGCTTCTGGCATCAAAAAACACAAACAAGAATCAGACACTGAAAGTAGCAGGAACAGAGAAAAGAAATAGAGACCTAATCAGAGGGAGAGAGAACAGGTGGGGGGAAAGTGAAAGAGCTAGTTAGGGCAGATGTAGAACAGCTGAGGAATGAGAGACAGAGAAGGTAACCTAAAAAGACCAGCAGAGAGAGAATGAAAGAGAAAGGACAGGAACAGACATAACAAGACATGACAGTACCCCCCCCCACTCACCGAGCGCCTCCTGGCGCACTCGAGGAGGAAACCTGGCGGCAACGGAGGAAATCATCGATCAGCGAACGGTCCAGCACGTCCGAGAGGGAACCCAACTCCTCTCCTCAGGACCGTACCCCTCCCAATCCACTAGGTACTGATGACCACGGCCCGGCGCATGTCCAAAATCTTACGAACCCTGTAGATGGGTGCGCCCTCGACAAGGATGGGGGGGGGAGGGACGAGCAGGGGCGCGAAGAACGGGCTTAACACAGGAGACATGGAAGACCGGGTGAACGCGACGAAGATAGCGGGAGAAGAAGTCGCACTGCGACAGGATTAATGACCTGGGAAATACGGAACGGACCAATGAACCGCGGGGCCAACTTGCGAGAAGCTGTCTTAAGGGAAGGTTCTGAGTGGAAGCCATACTCTCTGACCGCAGCAATATCTAGGACTCTTGGTCCTAAGCTGTAGCGGCCCTCACAGTCTGCGCCTATTACGGCAAAGTGCGACCTGACCCCCTTCCAGGTGCGCTCGCAACGCTGGACAAAAGCCTGAGCGGAGGGGACGCAGGACTCGGCGAGCTGAGATGAGAACAGCGGAGGCTGGTACCCGAGGCTACACTGAAAAGGGGATAGACCGGTAGCAGACGGGAAGCGAGTTGTGGGCGTACTCTGCCCAGGGAGCTGTTCTGACCAAGACGCAGGGTTACGAAAGAAAAAGACTGCGTAAAATGCGACCAACAGTCTGATTGGCCCGTTCGGCTTGGCCGTTAGACTGGGGATGAAAGCGGACGAGAGACGGAAGCCCCAATCAAGCGGCAAAACTCCCTCCAAAATTGAGGCGTGAACTGCGGGCCTCTGTCGGAAGCGACGTCAGACGGAAGGCCATGAATTCGGAAAACATTCTCGATAATGATCTGAGCCGTCTCCTTAGCAGAAGGGAGCTTATCGAGAGGAATGAAATGAGCCGCCTTAGAGAATCTATCGACAACCGTAAGAATAACTGTCTTCCCCGCTGATGAAGGCAGTCCGGTGATAAAATCTAAAGCGATGTGAGACCACGGTCGAGAGGGAATGGGAAGCGGTCTGAGACGGCCGGCAGGAGGAGAGTTCCCAGATTTAGTCTGCGCGCAGACCGAACAAGCGCGACAAATCGACGCGCGTCACGTTCCCGAGTGGGCCACCAGAAACGCTGGCGAATGGAAGCGGCGTACCCCGAAGGCCGGGGTGGCCGGCTAACTTGGCAGAGTGGGCCCACTGAAGAACGGCCGGACGAGTAGGAACAGGAACGAACAGAAGGTTCCTAGGACAAGCTCGCGGCGACGGAGTGTGGCGAGTGCTTGCTTTACCTGCCTCTCAATTCCCCAGACAGTCAACCCGACAACACGCCCCTCAGGGAGAATCCCATCGGGGTCGGTGGAGACCTCAGAAGAACTGAAGAGACGAGATAAAGCATCAGGTTTGGTGTTTTTGAGCCCGGACGATAAGAAATAACAAACTCGAAACGAGCGAAAAACAGAGCCCAACGAGCCTGACGCGCATTAAGTCGTTTGGCTGAACGGATGTACTCAAGGTTCCTATGGTCAGTCCAAACGACAAAGGCAGTCGCCCCCTCCAACCACTGTCGCCATTCGCCTAGGGCTAAGCGGATGGCGAGCAGTTCGCGTTACCAACATCATAGTTACGTTCTGACGGCGATAAGCGATGAGAAAACGCGCAGGATGGACCTTGCCGTCAGAGAAAGAGCGCTGAGAATGGCAAACCCACGCCCACCTCTGGCGTCAACCTCAACAACAAACTGTCTAGAGATGTCAGGTGTAACAAGAATAGGTGCGGATGTAAAACGATTCTTAAGAAGATCAAAAGCTCCCTGGGCGGAAACGGACCACTTAAAGCACGTCTTAACAGAAGTAAGGGCTGTGAGAGGAGCTGCCACCTGACCGAAATTACGGATGAAACGACGGTAGAAATTAGCGAAGCCCAGAAAGCGCTGCAGCTCGACGCGTGACTTAGGAACGGGCCAATCAATGACAGCCTGGACCTTAGCGGGATCCATCTTAATGCCCTCAGCGGAAATAACGGAACCGAGAAAAGGGACAGAGGCGGCATGAAAAGTGCACTTCTCAGCCTTCACATAAAGACAGTTCTCCAAAAGGCGCTGGAGGACGCGTCGCACGTGCTGAACATGAATCGAGAGAGACGGTGAAAAAATCAGGATATCATCCATGTAAACGAAAACAAAAATGTTCAGCATGTCTCTCAGGACGTCGTTAACTAGTGCCTGAAAGACAGCTGGAGCGTTAACGAGGCCGAAAGGAAGAACCCGGTATTCAAAGTGCCCCTAACGGAGTGTTAAACGCCGTCTTCCACTCGTCCCCCTCCCTGATGCGCACGAGATGGTAGGCGTTACGAAGGTCCAATTTGGTGAAAAACCTGGCTCCCTGCAGGATCTCGAAGGCTGAAGACATAGAGGAAGCGGATAACGATTCTTAACTGTTATGTCATTCAGCCCTCGATAATCCACGCATGGGCGCAGGGACCCGTCCTTCTTCTGAACAAAAAAAGAACCCCGCGCCGGCGCGGAGGAGGAGGGAGACTATGGTACCGGCGTCGGCGAAACCGACAAATAATCCTCGAGAGCCTTACGTTCGGGAGCCGACAGAGAGTATAATCTACCCCGGGGGGAGTAGTTCCCGGAAGGAGATCAATACTACAGTCATACGACCGGTGTGGAGGAAAGTGGCCTTGGACGACTGAACACCGTGCGCAGATCGTGATACTCCTCCGGCACCCCTGTCAAATCGCCAGGCTCCTCCTGTGAAGAAGAGACAGAGGAAACAGGAGGGATAGCAGACATTAAACAGGTTACATGACAAGAAACATTCCAGGATAGGATAGTATTACTAGACCAATTAATAGAAGGGTTATGGCGCACTAGCCAGGGATGACCCAAAACAACAGGTGTAAAAGGTGAACGAAAAATTAAAAAAGAAATGGTTTCGCTATGATTACCAGAGACAGTGAGGTTAAAGGCAGCGTCTCACGCTGAATCTTGGGGAGAGAACTACCATCTAAAGCGAACAAGGCCCTGGGCTCCCTAACTGTCTGAGAGGAATGTCATGTTCCCGAGCCCAGGTCTCGTCCATAAAACAGCCCTCCGCCCCAGAGTCTATCAAGGCACTGCAGGAAGCAGATGAACCGGGCCAGCGGAGATGGACCGGAAAGGTAGTGCGTGATCCAGAAGGAGAGGCCTGAGTAGTTGCGCTCACCAGTAGCCCTCCTCTTACTGATGAGCTCTGGCCCTTTACTGGACATGAGGTGACAAAATGACCAGCGGAGCCGCAGTAGAGACAGAGGCGATTGGTGATTCTCCGTTCCCTCTCCTTGGCCGAGATGCGAATACCCCCCAGCTGCATAGGCTCAGCATCCGAGCCGGCGGGGAGGTGGCAGTGATGCGGCAGGTGGCAGTGATGTGGAGAGGGAGCAACGGAGAACGTGAGCTCCTTTCCACGAGCTCGGCGACGAAGATCAAACCGTCGCTCTATGCGAATAGCGAGAGCTATTAAGGAGTCAGACTGGAAGGAACCTCCGGGAGAGGATCTCATCCTTAACCTCGACGTGGAGACCCTCCAGAAAACGAGCGAGCAAAGCCGGCTCGTTCCAGTCACTAGAGGCAGCGAGAGTGCGAAACTCAATAGAATAATCCGTTATGGATCTATTCCCCTGACATAGGGAAGACAGGGCCCTGGAAGCCTCCTCGCCAAAAACAGAACGGTCAAAAACCCGTATCATCTCCTCCTTAAAGTCCTGATACTGGTTAATACACTCAGCCCTCGCCTCCCAGACTGCCGTGCCCCCTCACGCGCCCGTCCGGTAAGGAGAGAAATGACGTAGGCGATGCGGGCTGCGCTCCTGGAGTAAGTGTTGGGCTGGAGAGAGAACACCACATCACACTGAGTGAGGAATGAGCGGCACTCAGTGGGCTCCCCCAAGTAACACGGCGGGTTGTTGATCCTGGGCTCCGGAGACTCGGAAACCCTGGAAGTGGGCGGTGGATCGAGGTGGAGTTGGTGAACCCGTCTTGTGAGGTCGGGAGACTTGGACGGCCAGGGTCTCAACGGCATGTTGAGCAGCAGACAATTCCTCCTCGTGTCTGCCTAGCATCGCTCCTGGATCTCGACGGCGGAGTGAAAAGGGTCCGGGCCGCTGGGTCCATTCTTGGTCTGATTCTTCTGTTATGAACTTGAGTGAAGACCCAAACGCGGTTTTAACAGAAAACAGAGAGTTCTTTAATAAAAAACAGGAATGGCATAAATCCTCTTCCAACGTAGTCAATGGAACAAAAGAACGTAGTATAATGCAGGTTGCACCTGCCATGCATGCAGACTCCGACAGGACAGGACAAGGTGGAAGCAAACGAGACGACAGCTTGCTTCTGGCATCAAAAAACACAAACAAGAATCAGACACTGAAAGTAGCAGGAACAGAGAAAGAAATAGAGACCTAATCAGAGGGGGAAGAGAGAACAGGTGGGGAAGAGTGAAAGAGCTAGTTAGGGCAGATGTAGAACAGCTGAGAAATGAGAGACAGAGAAGGTAACCTAAAAAGACCAGCAGAGAGAGAA
>NW_027004361.1:0-5031 GCF_036934945.1 Oncorhynchus masou masou
CTGTGTCTGTGTGTTTGTGTGAGGATACTGTTCTGTGTGTTTGTGTTAGGGTGGTGAGGATACAGTTCTGTGTGTTAGGGTGGTGAGGATACTGTTCTGTGTGTTTGTGTTAGGGTGGTGAGGATACTGTTCTGTGTGTTAGGGTGGTGAGGATACTGTTCTGTGTGTTTGTGTTAGGGTGGTGAGGATACTGTTCTGTGTGTTTGTGTGAGGGTGGTGAGGATACAGTTCTGTGTGTTTGTGTTAGGGTGGTGAGGATACTGTTCTGTGTGTTTGTGTTAGGGTGGTAAGGATACAGTTCTGTGTGTTTGTGTTGAATTGGTGAGGATACTGTTCTGTGTGTTAGGGTGGTGAGGATACTGTTCTGTGTGTTTGTGTGAGGGTGGTGAGGATACAGTTCTGTTGTTTGTGTTAGGGTGGTGAGGATACTGTTCTGTGTGTTTGTGTTGAATTGGGTGAGGATACTGTTCTGTGTGTTTGTGTTAGGGTGGTGAGGATACTGTTCTGGTGTGTTAGGGTGGTGAGGATACTGTTCTGTGTGTTTGTGTGAGGGTGGTGAGGATACTGTTCTGTGTGTTTGTGTTAGGGTGGTGAGGATACTGTTCTGTGTGTTTGTGTTAGGGTGGTGAGGATACTGTTCTGTGTGTTTGTGTTAGGGTGGTGAGGATACTGTTCTGTGTGTTTGTGTTAGGGTGGTGAGGATACTGTTCTGTGTGTTTGTGTTAGGGGTGGTGAGGATACTGTTCTGTGTGTTTGTGTTAGGGTGGTGAGGATACTGTTCTGTGTGTTTGTGTTAGGGTGGTGAGGATACTGTTCTGTGTGTTTGTGTGAGGGTGGTGAGGATACTGTTCTGTGTGTTTGTGTTAGGGTGGTGAGGATACTGTTCTGTGTGTTTGTGTTAGGGTGGTGAGGATACTGTTCTGTGTGTTAGGGTGGTGAGGATACTGTTCTGTGTGTTTGTGTTAGGGTGGTGAGGATACTGTTCTGTGTGTTTGTGTTAGGGTGGTGAGGATACTGTTCTGTGTGTTTGTGTTAGGGTGGTGAGGATACTGTTCTGTGTGTTTGTGTTAGGGTGGTGAGGATACTGTTCTGTGTGTTTGTGTTAGGGTGGTGAGGATACTGTTCTGTGTGTTTGTGTTAGGGTGGTGAGGATACTGTTCTGTGTGTTTGTGTTAGGGTGGTGAGGATACTGTTCTGTGTGTTTGTGTTAGGGTGGTGAGGATACTGTTCTGTGTGTTGTAGGGTGGTGAGGATACTGTTCTGTGTGTTTGTGTTAGGGGTGGTGAGGATACTGTTCTGTGTGTTTGTGTTAGGGTGGTGAGGATACTGTTCTGTGTGTTTGTGTTAGGGTGGTGAGGATACTGTTCTGTGTGTTTGTGTTAGGGTGGTGAGGATACTGTTCTGTGTGTTTGTGTTAGGGTGGTGAGGATACTGTTCTGTGTGTTTGTGTTAGGGTGGTGAGGATACTGTTCTGTGTGTTTGTGTTAGGGTGGTGAGGATACAGTTCTGTGTGTTTGTGTTAGGGTGGTGAGGATACTGTTCTGTGTGTTTGTGTTAGGGTGGTGAGGATACTGTTCTGTGTGTTAGGGTGGTGAGGATACTGTTCTGTGTGTTAGGGTGGTGAGGATACTGTTCTGTGTGTTTGTGTGAGGGTGGTGAGGATACTGTTCTGTGTGTTTGTGTGAGGATGGTGAGGATAGTGTTCTGTGTGTTTGTGTGTGACCTGGTAAAGTCCTCCTCATCCTCTCTCTTCTGTCGGAGCTGTCTGGGCTGGGCCATGTTCGCCCAGTTGGGGAGAGACTGGAGCAGTCGGCTGATGTCCTCGTCCTTAGACCACGACGCACTGATGGTCAGCTTCTCCTCACACTGGACTATGCCCCTGGGATACACAGGACAGAGAGAGATCATCAACTGTACAGTACAGACAGACAGCATAGCATGAGGGTGGATGAGGACAGATTGCCTGCATGAGGATAACTGCTTAGCTGGATCAGTGCTTGAGTCCACAGAACCACCCATAGACACACAGCAGGCAGCTGAGGCACAGTGTTTACACACCCATAGAGGGAGTAACACCTGGTCAGGTGAGAGGAGAGGTAGAGAGGTAGAGGAGAGGTAGAGGATGGAGGGGTAGAGGAAAGGTAGAGGGGTAGAGGATGGAGGGGTAGAGAAGAGGTAGAGGGTGGAGGGGTAGAGAATGGAGGGGTAGAGGAGAGGTAGATGATGGAAGAGTTGGGGATGAAGGGGGAGAGAATGGAGGTGTAGAGGTGAGGTAGAGGATGGAGGGGTAGAGAATGGAGGGGTAGAGGAGAGGTAGAGGATGGAGGGGTAGAGGAGAGGTAGAGGGTGGAGGGGTAGAGAATGGAGGGGTAGAGGAGAGATAGAGGATGGAGGGGTAGAGGAGAGGTAGAGATGGAGGGTAGAGAATGGAGGTAGAGGTAGAGGAGTAGAGAATGGAGGGGGTAGAGGTAGGAGTGAAATGGAGGGTAGAGGTAGAGGTAGAGAATGGAGAACAGAGGTAGGAGGTAGAGAATGGAGGGGTAGAGGAGAGGTAGAGAATGGAGAGGGGTAGGAGAGGTAGAGGATGGAGGGGGTAGAGGAGAGGTAGAGGGTGGAGGGGTAGAGAATGGAGGGGTAGAGGAGAGGTAGAGAGGACGGAGGGTGGAGGAGAGGTAGAGGACGGAGGGGTGGAGGAGGTAGAGGGGACGGAGGGTAGAGGAAAAGGTAGAGGGGTAGAGGATGGAGGGGTAGAGAGAGGTAGAGGATGGAGGGTAGAGGAGATGGAGGGGTAGAGGAGAGGTGGAGGGGTGGAGGGTAGAGATGGAGGGGTAGAGGAGAGGTAGAGGGATGGAGGGGTAGAGGATGAGGAAGGGGTAGAGAATGGAGGGGTAGGAGAGGTAGAGGACGGAGGGGTGAGGGAGAGGTAGAGGACGGAGGGGGTGGGGGTAGAGGATGGAGGGGTAGAGGTAGAGGATGGAGGGAGTAGAGGTAGAGGATGGAGGGGTAGAGGTAGAGGATGGAGGGGTAGAGGTAGAGGTTGGAGGGGTAGAGGTAGAGGATGGAGGGGTAGAGGAGAGGTAGAGGATGGAGGGAGTAGAGGAGAGGTGAAGAGGACGGAGAGGGGTAGAGGAGAGGTAGAGGATGGAGGGGGTAGAGGAGGGGTAGAGGATGGAGGGGTAGGAGGAGAGGTGAGACGGAGGTAGAGGAGAGAGAGGACGGAGGGGTAGAGGAGAGGTAGGGGGACGGAGGGAGTAGAGGGATGGAGGGGTAGAGGAAAGGTAGAGGATGGAGGGGTAGAGGAGAGGTAGAGGATGGAGGGGTAGAGGATGGAGGTAGGGGATGGTGAGAGGTAGAGGATGGAGGGTAGGGAGGGATGGAGGGGTAGAGGAGGAGGTAGAGGATGGAGAGGGTAGGGGAGAGGTAGAGGACGGAGGGGTAGAGGAGAGGTAGAGGACGGAGGGGTAGAGGACGGAGGGGTAGAGGAGAGGTAGAGGATGGAGGGGTAGAGGAGAGGTAGAGGATGGAGGGGTAGAGGACGGAGGGGTAGAGGAGAGGTAGAGGATGGAGGGGTAGAGGAGGAGGTAGAGGACGGAGGGGTAGAGGACGGAGGGGTAGAGGATGGAGGGGTAGAGGAGAGGTAGAGGATGGAGGGGTAAGAAGAGGATGGAGGGTAGGGTGAGAGGTAGAGGGATGGAGGGGTAGGGGAGAGGTAGAGAGGACGGAGGGGTAGAGGAGAGGTGGAGGACGGAGGAGTAGAGGATGGAGGGGTAGAGGAGAGGTAGAGGATGGAGGGGTAGAGGAGAGGTAGAGGAGGAGGGTGAGGAGGAGGAGGAGGGGTAGAGGAGAGGTAGAGGATGGAGGGGTAGAGGATGGGGGGTAGAGGGGAGGGTAGAGGAGAGGTGGAGGATGTAGGAGGGATGGAGGGGTAGTAGAGGAGAGGATGAGAGGAGACGGAGGGGTAGAGGAGAGGTAGAGGAGGGTAGAGGAGGGGCTAGAGGGGGTGAGGAGAGGTAGAGGATGGAGGGTGAGACGGAGGGGTAAGGGAGAGGTAGAGGACGGAGGGTAGAGGAGAGGATGGAGGGTAGGGGAGAGGTAGAGGATGGAGGGGTAGAGGACGGAGGGGTAGAGGAGAGGATGGAGGGGTAGAGGAGGTAGAGGATGGAGGGGTGAGGGTGGAGGGGTAGAGGATTGGGGGTAGAGGTTGGGGGTAGAGGACGGAGGGGTGAGGATTGGGAGGTAGAGGACGGAGGGGTAGAGGAGAGGTAGAAGATGGGGTGTAGGGGAGAGGTAGAGGATGGAGGGTAGAGAGGGAGAGGATGGTGGGGTAGAGAGAGGTAGAGGATGGAGGGTAAGGAGAGGTAGAGGATGGAGGGTAGTAGGATGGAGGTGTAGAGGATTGGGGGGTAGAGGATGGAGGGGTAGAGGATTGGGGGGTAGAGGATGTAGGGGTAGAGGAGAGGTAGAGGATGGAGGGGTAGAGGGTGGAGGGGTAGAGGATGGAGGGGTAGAGGAGAGGTAGAGGATGGAGGGGTAGAGGGTGGAGAGGTAGAGGATTGGGGGTAGAGGATTGGGGGGTAGAGGATGGAGGGGTAGAGGAGGGGCGGCAGAGTGCTGGGTCTCTATATGCACAGAGGTCAGCCTAAATCTCTCTGGGGTTCAGCCAGATGAAGACAAGCACAGCACAGGTGAGGGTGTGTCAGACAGAGAGAGCACTGCTGAAGCCCAATATACCCTCAAGCAGAACAAATTGAGTGAAATTACATTTGTGTTTCTATACCCTTACATGAAGAGAGGAACCACTTTCCTCATGCTGGTCCTGTCGTCTGATCCTTACTCTGTAATGAAAGGTAGACTCCCTTGTACTCCTGCAGGTGGTCCTGAGTCAGTCTAACTCTTTACCTGTAATGAGGTGCTGTGACTCTTGTACTCCGCTAAAGGTCCTGAGTCAGTCTAACTCTGTACCTGTACGCAGGTGTTGCAGACCTCCTTGTACCCTTCGTTCAGCTGGTCCTGAGTCAGTCTAACTCTTAC
>NW_027004362.1:0-5030 GCF_036934945.1 Oncorhynchus masou masou
AGTTAGACTGCGTAGTATACAAGTTAGACCGCGAGTATACAAGTTAGACTGCGCAGTATACAAGCTAGACTGCGTAGTATACAAGCTAGACTGCGTAGTTTACAAGTTGGACTGCGTAGTATACAAGCTAGGACTGCGTAGTATAAAGTTGACCGCGTAGTATACAAGCCAGACTACGTAGTATACAAGTTAGACTACGTAGTATACAAGCTAGACTGCACAGTATACAAGCAGACTGCGTAGTATACAAGTTAGACTGTGTAGTACACAAGTTAGACTGCGTAGTATACAGTGTTAGACTGCGTAGTATACAAGTTAGACTGCGTAGTATACAAGTTAGACTGCGTAGCATAGCAAGCTAGACTGCGTAGTATACAAGCTAGACTGCGTAGTATACAAGCTAGACTGCGTAGTATACAAGTTAGACTGCGTGAGTATAGAGGTTAGACTGCGTAGTATACAAGTTAGACTGCGAGTATAGGAGTTAGACTGACGTAGTATACAAGCTAGACTGCGTAGTATACAAGCCAGACTGCGTAGTATGCAGTTAGACTGCGTAGCATGCAAGCTAGACTACGTAGTATACAAGTTCAGACTGCGTAGTATATAGGTTAGACTGCGTAGTATACAAGTTAGACTGCGTAGTATACAAGCTAGACTGCGTAGTATACAAGTTAGACTGCGTAGTATACAAGTTAGACTGCGTAGTATACAAGTTAGACTGCGTAGTATACAAATTAGACTGCGTAGTATGCATAGTTAGACTGCGCAGATGTACAAGCTAGGACTGCGTAGCATACAAGCTCAGACTGCGTAGTATACAAGTTGGACTGCGTAGTATACAAGCTAGACCGCATCAGTATACAAGCCAGACTGCGTAGTATACAAGCTAGACTGCGTAGTATATAGTTAGACTGCGTAGTATACAAGTTAGACTGCGTAGTATACAAGCTGGACTGCGTAGTATACAAGTTGGACTGCGTAGTATACAAGCTAGACTGCGTAGTATACAAGCTAGACTGCGTAGTATACAAGTTAGACTGCGTAGTATACAAGCTAGACTGCGTAGTATACAAGTTGGACTGCGTATATAAGCTGGACTGTGTAGTATACAAGCTAGACTGCGTAGTATACAAGTTAGACTGCGTAGTATACAAGTTAGACTGCGTAGTATACAAGCTAGACTGCGTAGTATACAAGTTGGACTGCGTATATAAGCTGGACTGTGTAGTATACAAGCTAGACTGCGTAGTATACAAGTTAGACTGCGTAGTATACAAGTTAGACTGCGTAGTATACAAGTTGGACTGCGTATATAAGCTGGACTGTGTAGTATACAAGTAGTGGTGGGAAAAGTACCCAATTGTCATACTTGAGTAAAAGTACAGATAAAACTGGAAGTCACCCAGTAAAATATGACTTGTGCCACGTTCTGACCTTTATTTCCTTTGTTTTGTATTTATTTAGTATGGTCAGGGCGTGAGTTGGGGTGGGCAGTCTGTTTGTTTTGTCTTTATTTAGTATGGTCAGGGCGTGAGTTGGGGTGGGCAGTCTGTTTGTTTTGTATTTATTTAGTATGGCTAGGGCGTGAGTTGGGGTGGGCAGTCTGTTTGTTTTGTATTTATTTAGTATGGTCAGGGCGTGAGTTGGGGTGGGCAGTCTGTTTGTTTTGTATTTATTTAGTATGGTCAGGGCGTGAGTTGGGGTGGGCAGTCTGTTTGTTTTGTATTTATTTAGTATGGTCAGGGCGTGAGTTGGGGTGGGCAGTCTGTTTGTTTTGTATTTATTTAGTATGGTCAGGGCGTGAGTTGGGGTGGGCAGTCTGTTTGTTTTGTATTTATTTAGTATGGTCAGGGCGTGAGTTGGGGTGGGCAGTCTGTTTGTTTTGTATTTATTTAGTATGGTCAGGGCGTGAGTTGGGGTGGGCAGTCTGTTTGTTTTGTATTTATTTAGTATGGTCAGGGCGTGAGTTGGGGTGGGCAGTCTGTTTGTTTTGTCTTTATTTAGTATGGTCAGGGCGTGAGTTGGGGTGGGCAGTCTGTTTGTTTTGTCTTTATTTAGTATGGTCAGGCGTGAGTTGGGGTGGGCAGTCTGTTTGTTTTGTCTTTATTTAGTATGGTCAGGGCGTGAGTTGGGGTGGGCAGTCTGTTTGTTTTGTATTTATTTAGTATGGTCAGGGCGTGAGTTGGGGTGGGCAGTCTGTTTGTTTTGTCTTTATTTAGTATGGTCAGGCGTGAGTTGGGGTGGGCAGTCTGTTTGTTTTGTCTTTATTTAGTATGGTCAGGGCGTGAGTTGGGGTGGGCAGTCTGTTTGTTTTGTATTTATTTAGTATGGTCAGGGCGTGAGTTGGGGTGGGCAGTCTTGGTTTGTTTTTCTATGATTTGGGGATTTGTATGTTTCGGCCTTGTATGGTTCTCAATCAGATGCAGGTGTCATTAGTTGTCTCTGATTGAGAATCATACTTAGGTAGCCTGGGTTGCACTGTTTGTTTGTGGGTGATTGTCTATGTTGATTGCTTGTGTCAGCACAGTTCTCATTAGCTTCACGGTCGTTATTTCGTTTATTGTTTTTGTATAGTGTGTTTCAGTGTTTTCTTTATTAAAATTCATGATGAACACAAACCACGCCGCATTTTGGTCCTCCGATCCTTCTCGCCTCTCCTCTTCAGAAGAAGAGGAGGACGACCGTGACAAATCTTTTAGAGTAAAAGTCTAAAAGAATTTGGTTCTAAATATACTTACGGTTGAAGTCGGAAGTTTACATACACTTACGTTGGAGTCATTAAAACTCGCTTTTCAACCACTCCACAAATTTCTTGTTAACAAACTATAGTTTCGGCAAGTCGGTTAGGACATCTGCTTGGTGCAGGACACAAGTCATCTTTCCAACAATTGTTTACAGACTATTTCACAGATTGTTTACAGATTAATTCACTTATAATTCACTGTATCACAATTCCGGTGGGTCAGAAGTTTACATACACTATGTTGACTGTGCCTTTAAACAACATGGAAAATTCCAGAAAATGATGTCATAGCTTTAGAAGCTTCTGAGAAGCTAATTGACATGATTTGAGTCAATTGGAGGTGTACCTGTGGGTGTATTTCAAGCCTAACTTCAAACTCAGTGCCTCTTTGCTTG
Organism: Oncorhynchus masou masou; assembly: GCF_036934945.1. NCBI lineage: Eukaryota > Metazoa > Chordata > Actinopteri > Salmoniformes > Salmonidae > Oncorhynchus > Oncorhynchus masou. The sequence continues at coordinate 3,142 of NW_027004362.1, forward strand.
ACATCGTGGGAAATCAAAAGAAATCAGCCAAGACCTCAGAAAAATAATTGGAGACCTCCACAAGTCTGGTTCATCCTTGGGAGCAATTTCAAAACACCTAAAGGTACCACATTCATCTGTACAAACAATAGTACACCAATATAAACATCATGGGACCACGCAGCCGTCATACCACTCAGGACGGAGACGCGTTCTGTCTCCTAGAGATGAACGTACTTTGGTGTGAAAAGTGCAAATCAATCCCAGAACAACAGCAAAGGACCTTGTGAAGATGCTGGAGGAAACAGGTACAAAAGTATCTATATCCACAGTAAAACGAGTCCTATATCGACATAACCTGAAAGGCTGGTCAGCAAGGGAGAAGCCACTGCTCCAAAACCGCCATAAAAAGCCAGAATACATTTTGCAACTGCACATGGGGACAAAGATCGTACTTTTTAGAGAAATTCCCTCTGGTCTGAAGAAACAAAAATAGAACTGTTTGGCCATAATGACCATCGTTATGTTTGCAGGAAAAAGGGGGTGTATTGCTGCAGGAGGAACTAGTGTACTTCACAAAATAGATGGTATCATGAGGCTGGAAAATTATGTGGATATATTGAAGCAACATCTCAAGACATCAGTCAGGAAGTTAAAGCTTGGTCGCAAATGGCTCTTCCAAATGGACAATGACCCCAAGCATACTTCCAAAGTTGTGGCAAAATGGCTTAAGGATAACAAAGTCAAGTTATTGGAGTGGCCACCACAAAGCCCTGACCTCATTCCCATAGAAAATGTGTGGGAAGCTTGTGGAAGGCTACCCGAAACATTTGACCCAAGTTAAACAATTTAAAGGCAATGCTACCAAATACTAATTGAGTGTATGTAAACTTCTGACCCACTGGGAATGTGATGAAAATAAATAAAAGCTGAAAATAATAAAAGCTGAAATAAATCATTCTTTCTGCTATTATTCTGACATTTAACATCCTTAAAATAAAGTGGTGTTACTAACTGACCTAAAACAGGGAATTGTTAACTAGAATTAAATATTAGGAATTGTGAAAAACTGAGTTTAAATGTATTTGTCTAAGGTGTATGTAAACTTCAGACTTCAACTGTAAGTATCAAAAGTAAATGTATAAATCATTTCAAATTTCTTCTATCAGCAAGGCAGATGCCACCATTTTCTTGTTTTTAGAATTTACGGATAGCCAGGTGCACACTCCAACACTCAGACACTCAGACACTCAGACACTCAGACACTCAGACACTCAGACACTCAGACACTCAGACACTCAGACACTCAGACACTCAGACACTCAGACACTCAGACACTCCAACACTCAGACACTCCAACACTCAGACACTCAGACACTCAGACACTCAGACACTCAGACACTCAGACACTCCGACACTCAGACACTCAGACACTCAGACACTCAGACACTCCGACACTCAGACACTCCGACACTCAGACACTCCAACACTCAGACACTCCGACACTCAGACACTCCAACACTCAGACACTCAGACACTCAGACACTCAGACACTCAGACACTCAGACACTCAGACACTCCGACACTCAGACACTCCAACACCCAGACACCCGACACTCAGACACTCCGACACTCAGACACTCAGACACTCAGACACTCAGACACTCAGACACTCAGACACTCAGACACTCAGACACTCAGACACTCAGACACTCGAGACACTCAGACACTCCGACACTCAGACACTCAGACACTCAGACACTCAGACACTCCGACACTCAGACACTCCAACACTCAGACACTCAGACACTCAGACACTCAGACACTCAGACACTCCGACACTCAGACACTCCGACACTCAGACACTCCAAAACTCAGACACTCCGACACTCACACACTCACACACTCTG
>NW_027004363.1:0-5030 GCF_036934945.1 Oncorhynchus masou masou
CTGTTATGAACTTGAGTGAAGACCCAAAAGCGGTTTTAACAGAAAACAGAGTTCTTTAATGAAAATACAGGAATGGCATAAATCCTCTTCCAACGTTGTCAGCGGAACAAAAAGAACGTTAGTATAGTGCAGGATGCTCCTGCCAGGCAGACTCCGACAGGACAGGACAAGGTGGAAGCAAACGAGACGACAGCTTGCTTCTGGCATCAAAAAACACAAACAAGAATCAGACACTGAAAGTAGCAGGAACAGAGAGAGAAATAGAGACCTAATCAGAGGGGGAAGAGAGAACAGGTGGGGAAGAGTGAAAGAGCTAGTTAGGGCAGATGTAGAACAGCTGAGGAATGAGAGACAGAGAAGGTAACCTAAAAAGACCAGCAGAGAGAGAGAATGAAGAGAAAGGACAGGAACAGACATAACAAGACATGACAGTACCCCCCCCACTCACCGAGCGCCTCCTGGCGCACTCGAGGAGGAAACCTGGCGGCAACGGAGGAAATCATCGATCAGCGAACGGTCCAGCACGTCCCGAGAGGGAACCCAACTCCTCTCCTCAGGACCGTACCCCTCCCAATCCACTAGGTACTGATGACCACGGCCCCGAGGGCGCATGTCCAAAATCTTACGAACCCTGTAGATGGGTGCGCCCTCGACAAGGATGGGGGGAGGGACGAGCGGGGGCGCGAAGAACGGGCTTAACACAGGAGACATGGAAGACCGGGTGAACGCGACGAAGATAGCGCTGGAGAAGAAGTCGCACTGCGACAGGATTAATGACCTGGGAAATACGGAACGGACCAATGAACCGCGGGGCCAACTTGCGAGAAGCTGTCTTAAGGGGAAGGTTCTGAGTGGAGAGCCATACTCTCTGACCGCAACAATATCTAGGACTCTTGGTCCTACGCTTATTAGCGGCCCTCACAGTCTGCGCCCTATTACGGCAAAGTGCCGACCTGACCCCCTTCCAGGTGCGCTCGCAACGCTGGACAAAAGCCTGAGCGGAGGGGACGCAGGACTCGGCGAGCTGAGATGAGAACAGCGGAGGCTGGTACCCGAGGCTACACTGAAAAGGGGATAGACCGGTAGCAGACGAGGGAAGCGAGTTGTGGGCGTACTCTGCCCAGGGGAGCTGTTCTGACCAAGACGCAGGGTTACGAAAAGAAAGACTGCGTAAAATGCGACCAACAGTCTGATTGGCCCGTTCGCTTGACCGTTAGACTGGGGATGAAAGCCGGACGAGAGACTGACGGAAGCCCCAATCAAACGGCAAAACTCCCTCCAAAATTGAGACGTGAACTGCGGGCCTCTGTCGGAAACGACGTCAGACGGAAGGCCATGAATTCGGAAAACATTCTCGATAATGATCTGAGCCGTCTCCTTAGCAGAAGGGAGCTTATCGAGAGGAATGAAATGAGCCGCCTTAGAGAATCTATCGACAACCGTAAGAATAACTGTCTTCCCCGCTGATGAAGGCAGTCCGGTGATAAAATCTAAAGCGATGTGAGACCACGGTCGAGAGGGAATGGGAAGCGGTCTGAGACGGCCGGCAGGAGGAGAGTTCCTAGATTTAGTCTGCGCGCAGACCGAACAAGCGGCGACAAATCGACGCGCGTCACGTTCCCGAGTGGGCCACCAGAAACGCTGGCGAATGGAAGCGAGCGCATCTCCGAACGCCGGGGTGGCCGGCTAACTTGGCAGAGTGGGCCCACTGAAGAACGGCCGGACGAGTAGGAACGGGAACGAACAGAAGGTTCCTAGGACAAGCTCGCGGCGACGGAGTGTGAGCGAGTGCTTGCTTTACCTGCCTCTCAATTCCCCAGACAGTCAACCCGACAACACGCCCCTCAGGGAGAATCCCATCGGGGTCGGTGGAGACCTCAGAAGAACTGAAGAGACGAGATAAAGCATCAGGTTTGGTGTTTTTTGAGCCCGGACGATAAGAAATAACAAACTCGAAACGAGCGAAAAACAGAGCCCAACGAGCCTGACGCGCATTAAGTCGTTTGGCTGAACGGATGTACTCAAGGTTCCTATGGTCAGTCCAAACGACAAAAGGAACGGTCGCCCCTCCAACCACTGTCGCCATTCGCCTAGGGCTAAGCGGATGGCGAGCAGTTCGCGATTACCAACATCATAGTTACGTTCTGACGGCGATAAGCGATGAGAGAAAAACGCGCAAGGATGGACCTTGCCGTCAGAGAGAGAGCGCTGAGAAAGAATGGCTCCCACGCCCACCTCTGACGCGTCAACCTCAACAACAAACTGTCTAGAGATGTCAGGTGTAACAAGAATAGGTGCGGATGTAAAACGATTCTTAAGAAGATCAAAAGCTCCCTGGGCGGAAACGGACCACTTAAAGCACGTCTTAACAGAAGTAAGGGCTGTGAGAGGAGCTGCCACCTGACCGAAATTACGGATGAAACGACGGTAGAAATTAGCGAAGCCCAGAAAGCGCTGCAGCTCGACGCGTGACTTAGGAACGGGCCAATCAATGACAGCCTGACCTTTAGCGATCCATCTTAATGCCCTCAGCTGAAATAACGGAACCGAGAAAGGGACAGAGGCGGCATGAAAGTGCACTTCTAGCCTTTCATAAAGACAGTTCTCCAAAAGGCGCCAGAGACGGCCGCACGTGCTGAACATGAATCGAGAGAGACGGTGAAAAAAATCAGGATATCGTCCATGTAAACGAAAACAAAATGTTCAGCATGTCCTCAGGACGCGTTAACTAAGTGCCTGAAAGACAGCTGGAGCGTTAACGAGGCCGAAAGGAAGAACCCGGTATTCAAAGTGCCCTAACGGAGTGTTAAACGTCGTCTCTCCACTCGTCCCCTCCCTGATGCGCACGAGATGGCAGGCGTTACGGAAGGTCCAATTTGGTGAAAAACCTGGCTCCCTGCATCTCGAAGGCTGAAGACATAAGAGGAAGCGGATAACGATTCTTAACTGTTATGTCATTCAGCTCGATAATCCACGCATGGGCGCAGGGACCCGTCCTTCTTCTGAACAAAAAAACCCCGCTCCGGCGGGGGGAGGAGGAGGAGACCATGGTACCGGCGTCGAGCGAAACCGACAAATAATCCTCGAGAGCCTTACGTTCGGGAGCCGACAGAGAGTATAATCTACTCCCGGGGGGAGTAGTTCCCTGGGAAGGAGATCAAATACTACAGTCATACGACCGGGGTGGAGGGGAGAAGTGGCCTTGAACGACTGAACACCGTGCGCAGATCGTGATACTCCTTCCGGCACCCTGTCAATCGCCAGGCTCCTCCTGTGAAGAAGAGACAGAGGAAACAGGAGGGATAGCAGACATTAAACAGGTTACATGACAAGAAACATTCCAGGATAGGATAGTATTAATAGACCAATTAATAGAAGGGTTATGGCGCACTAGCCAGGGATGACCCAAAACAACAGGTGTAAAAGGTGAACGAAAATTAAAAGAAATGGTTTCGCTTATGATTACCAGAGACAGTGAGGGTTAAAGGCAGCGCCTCACGCTGAATCTTGGGGAGAGAACTACCATCTAAAGCGAACAAGGCCCTGGGCTCCCCTAACTGTCTGAGAGGAATGTCATGTTCCCGAGCCCAGGTCTCGTCCATAAAACAGCCCTCCGCCCCAGAGTCTATCAAGGCACTGCAGGAAAGCAGATGAACCGGCCAGCGGAGATGGACCGAAAGGTAGTGCGGGATCCAGAAGGAGAGGCCGAGTAGTTGCGTCACCAGTAGCCCTCTTACTGATGAGCTCTGGCTTACTGGACATGAGGTGACAAATGACCAGCGGAGCCGCAGTAGAGACAGAGGCGATTGGTGATTCTCCGTTCCCCTCTCCTTGGCCGAGATGCGAATACCCCCAGCTGCATAGGCTCAGCATCCGAGCCGGCGGAGGAGGGTGGCAGTGATGCGGCAGGTGGCAGTGATGTGGAGAGGGGAGCAACGGAGAACGTGAGCTCCTTTCCACGAGCTCGGCGACGAAGATCAAACCGTCGCTTCTATGCGAATAGCGGAGCTATTAAGGAGTCCAGACTGGAAGGAACCTCCCGGGAGAGGATCTCATCCTTAACCTCGACGTGGAGACCCCTCCAGAAAACGAGCGAGCAAAGCCGGCCTGCTCCAGTCACTAGAGGCAGCGAGAGTGCGAAACTCAATAGAATAATCCGTTATGGATCTATTCCCTGACATAGGGAAGACAGGGCCCTGGAAGCCTCCTCGCCAAAAACAGAACGGTCAAAAACCCGTATCATCTCCTCCTTAAAGTCCTGATACTGGTTAATACACTCAGCCCTCGCCTCCCAGACTGCCGTGCCCCACTCACGCGCCCGTCCGGTAAGGAGAGAAATGACGTAGGCGATGCGGGCTGCGCTCCTGGAGTAAGTGTTGGGCTGGAGAGAGAACACCACATCACACTGAGTGAGGAATGAGCGGCACCAGTGGGCTCCCCAGAGTAACACGGCGGGTTGTTGATCCTGGGCCCGGAGACTCGGAAACCCTGGAAGTGGGCGGTGGATCGAGGTGGAGTTGGTGAACCTGTCTTGTGAGGTCGGAGACTTGGACGGCCAGGGTCTCAACGGCATGTTGAGCAGCAGACAATTCCTCCCGTGTCTGCCTAGCATCGCTCCCCTGGATCTCGACGGCGGAGTGAAAAGGGTCCGGAGCCGCTGGGTCCATTCTCTGGTCTGATTCTTCTGTTATGAACTTGAGTGAAGACCCAAAAGCGGTTTTAACAGAAAACAGAGTTCTTTAATGAAAATACAGGAATGGCATAAATCCTCTTCCAACGTTGTCAGCGGAACAAAAAGAACGTTAGTATAGTGCAGGATGCTCCTGCCAGGCAGACTCCGACAGACAGGACAAGGTGGAAGCAAACGAGACGACAGCTTGCTTCTGGCATCAAAAAACACAAACAAGAATCAGACACTGAAAGTAGCAGGAACAGAGAGAGAAATAGAGACCTAATCAGAGGGGGAAGAGAGAACAGGTGGGGAAGAGGAAAGAGCTAGTTAGGGCAGATGTAGAACAGCTGAGGAATGA
>NW_027004364.1:0-5028 GCF_036934945.1 Oncorhynchus masou masou
CTCTCCGACGTTGTCAATGGACCAAAAAGAACGTTAGTATCAGTGCAGGATGCACCTGCCAGGCAGACTCTGACAGGATAGGACAAGGTGGAAGCAAACGAGACGACAGCTTGCTTCTGGCATGAAAAACACAAACAAGAATCAGACACTGAAAGTAGCAGGAACAGAGAGAGAAATAGAGACCTAATCAGAGGGAAAGAACAGGTGGGGAAAGAGTGAATGAGCTAGTTAGGGGAGATGTAGAACAGCTGAAGAAGGAGAGACAGAGAAGGTAACCTAAAGACCAGCAGAGAGAGACAGAGTGAAGAGAAAGGACAGGAACAGACATAACAAGACATGACAGTACCCCCACTCACCAGCGCCTCCCTGGCGCACTCGAGGAGGAAACCTGGCGGCAACGGGAGGAAATCGTCGATCAGCGAACGGTCCAGCACGTCCCGAGAGGGAAACCCAACTCCTCTCCTCAGGACCGTGCCCCTCCCCAATCCACTAGGTACTGATGACCACGGCCTCCCGAGGCGCATGTCCAAATCTTACGAACCCTGTAGATGGGTGCGCCCTCGACAAGGATGGGGAGGGACGAGCGGGGCGCGAAGAACGGGCTTAACACAGGAGACATGGAAGGCCGGGTGAACGCGGATTTAAGATAGCGCGGGAGAAGAAGTGCCGTGCACTGCGACAGGATTAATGACCTGAGAAATACGGAACGGACCAATGAACCCGGGCCAACTTGCGAGAAGCTGTCTTAGGGAAGGTTCTGAGTGGAGAGCCATACTCTCTGACCGCAACAATATCTAGGACTCTTGGTCCTACGCTTATTAGCGGCCCTCACAGTCTGCGCCCTATTACGGCAAAGTGCCGACCTGACCCCCTTCCAGGTGCGCTCCAACGCCTGGACAAAAGCCTGAGCGGAGGGGACGGGACTCGGCGAGCTGAGATGAGAACAGCGGAGGCTGGTACCGAGGCTACTCTGAAAAGGAGATAGACCGGTAGCAGACGAAGGAAGCGAGGATGGGCGTACTCTGCCCAGGGGAGCTGTTCTGACCAAGACCAGGTTACGAAAAGAAAGACTGCGTAAATGCGACCAACAGTCTGATTGGCCCGATTCGGCTTGACCGTTAGACTGGGGATGAAAGCCGACGATGAGACTGACGGAAGCCCCAATCAAACGGGCAAAACTCCCTCCAAAATTGAGACGTGAACTGCGGGCCTCTGTCGGAAACGACGTCAGACGGAAGGCCATGGTCGGAAAACATTCTCGATAATGATCTGAGCCGTCTCCTTAGCAGAAGGGAGCTTAGCAGAGAATGAAATGAGCCTTAGAGAATCTATCGACAACCGTAAGAATAACTGTCTTCCCCGCTGATGAAGGCAGTCCGGTGATAAAATCTAAGTTGATGTGAGACCACGGTCGAGAGGGAAATGGGAAGCGGTCTGAGACGGCCGGGCAGGAAGGAGAGTTCCCAGATTTAGTCTGCGCGCAGACCGAACAAGCGGCAACAAATCGACGCGTCACGTTCCCGAGTGGGCCACCAGAAACGCTGGCGAATGGAAGCGAAGCGTACCCCGCGCCTCGGGTGGCCGGCTAACTTGGCAGAGTGGGCCCACTGAACGTCCGGACGAGTAGGAACGGGGAACGAACAGAAGGTTCCTAGAGGACAAGCTCGCGGCGACGGAGTGTGAGCGAGTGCTTGCTTTACCTGCCTCTCAATTCCCCAGACAGTCAACCCGACAACACGCCCCTCAGGGAGAATCCCCCGGGGTCGGAGACCTCAGAAGAACTGAAGAGACGAGATAAAGCATCAGGCTTGGTGTTCTTTGAGCCCGGACGATAAGAAATAACAAACTCGAAACGAGCGAAAAACAGAGCCCAACGAGCCTGACGCGCATTGCCGTTTGGCTGAACGGATGTACTCAAGGTTCCTATGGTCAGTCCAAACGACAAAAGGAACGGTCCCCCTCCAACCACTGTCGCCATTCGCCTAGGGCTAAGCGGATGGCGAGCAGTTATGATTACCAACATCATAGTTACGTTCTGACGGCGATAAGCGATGAGAGAAAAACGCGCAAGGATGGACCTTGCCGTCAGAGAGAGCGCTGAGAAAGAATGGCTCCCACGCCCCACCTCTGACGCGTCAACCTCAACAACAAACTGACTAGAGATGTCAGGTGTAACAAGAATAGGTGCGGATGTAAAACGATTCTTAGAGAAGATCAAAAGCTCCCTGGGGCGGAACGGACCACTTAAAACCGTCTTAACAGAAGTAAGGGCTGTGAGGGGAGCTGCCACCTGACCGAAATTACGGATGAAACGACGATAGAAACTAGCGAAGCCCAGTGAAAGCGCTGCAGCTCGACGCGTGACTTAGGAACGGGCCAATCAATGACAGCCTGGACCTTAGCGGGATCCATCTTAATGCCCTCAGCGGAAATAACGGAACCGAGAAAAGGGACAGGCGGCATGAAAAGTGCACTTCTTTCAGCCTTCACATAAAGACAGTTCTCCAAAGGCGCTGGAGGGTCGCGTCGCACGTGCTGAACATGAATCGAGAGAGACGGTGAAAAAATCAGGATATCGTCCATGTAAACGAAAACAAAAATGTTCAGCATGTCTCTCAGGCGTCGTTAACTAGTGCCTGAAAGACAGCTGGAGCGTTAACGAGGCTGAAAAGAAGAACCCGGTATTCAAAGTGCCTAACGGAGTGTTAAATGCCGTCTTCCACTCGTCCCCCTCCCCTGATGCGCACGAGATGGTAGGCGTTACGCGAAGGTCCAATTTGGTGAAAAACCTGGCTCCCTGCAGGATCTCAGAGGCTGAAGACATAAGAGGAAGCGGATAACGATTCTTAACTGTTATGTCATTCAGCCCTCGATAATCCACGCATGGGCGCAGGGACCCGATCCTTCTTCTGAACAAAAAAACCCCGCTCCGGCGGGAGAGGAGGGAGGAGACTATGGTACCGGCGTCGAGCGAAACAGACAAATAATCCTCGAGAGCCTTACGTTCGGAGCCGACAGAGAGTATAATCTACCCCGGGGGAGTAGTTCCCGGAAGGAATCAATACTACAGTCATACGACCGGTGTGGAGGGAAAGTGGCCTTGGAACGACTGAGGAACACCGTGCGCAGATCGTGATACTCCTCCGGCACCCTGTCAAATCATGAACTCCTCCTGTGAGAAGAAGAGACAGAGGAAACAGGAGGATAGCAGACATTAAACAGGTCACATGACAAAAACATTCCAGGATAGGATAGTATTACTAGACCAATTAATAGAAGGGTTATGGCGCACTAGCCAGGGATGACCAAAACAACAGGTGTAAAAAGGTGAACGAAAAATTAAAAGAGAAATGGTTTCGCTATGATTACCAGAGACAGTGAGGGTTAAAGGCAGCGTCTCACGCTGAATCTTGGGGAGAGAACTACCATCTAAAGCGAACAAGGCCGTGGGCTCCCTAACTGTCTGAGAGGAATGTCATGTTCCCGAGCCCAGGTCTCGTCCATAAAACAGCCCTCCGCCCCAGAGTCTATCAAGGCACTGCAGGAAGCAGATGAACCGGGCCAGCGGAGATGGACCGGAAAGGTAGTGCGTGATCCTGAAGGAGAGGCCTGAGTAGTTGCGCTCACCAGTAGCCCTCCTCTTACTGATGAGCTCTGGCTTTTACTGGGCATGAGGTGACAAAATGACCAGCGGAGCCGCAGTAGAGACAGAGGCGATTGGTGATTCTCCGTTCCTTCTCCTTGGCCGAGATGCGGATACCCCCAGCTGCATAGGCTCAGCATCCGAGCCGGCGGAGGAGGGTGGCAGTGATGCGGCAGGTGGCAGTGATGTGGAGAGGGGAGCAACGGAGAACGCGAACTCCTTTCCACGAGCTCGGCGACGAAGATCAAACCGTCGCTCTATGCGAATAGCGAGAGCTATTAAGGAGTCCAGACTGGAAGGAACCTCCCGGGAGAGGATCTCATCCTTAACCTCGGCGAGGAGACCCTCCAGAAAACGAGCGAGCAAAGCCGGCTCGTTCCAGTCACTAGAGGCAGCGAGAGTGCGAAACTCAATAGAATAATCCGTTATGGATCGATTCCCCTGACATAGGGAAGACAGGGCCCTGGAAGCCTCCTCCCCAAAAACAGAACGGTCAAAAACCCGTATCATCTCCTCCTTAAAGTCCTGATACAGGTTAATACACTCAGCCCTCGCCTCCCAGATTGCCGTGCCCCACTCACGCGCCCGTCCAGTAAGGAGAGAAATGGCGTAGGCGATGCGGGCTGCGCTCCTGGAGTAAGTGTTGGGCTGGAGAGAGAACACCACATCACACTGAGTGAGGAATGAGCGGCACTCAGTGGGCTCCCCAGAGTAACACGGCGGGTTGTTGATCCTGGGCTCCGGAGACTCGGAAACCCTGGAAGTGGGCGGTGGATCGAGGTGGAGTTGGTGAACCTGTCTTGTGAGGTCGGAGACTTGGACGGCCAGGGTCTCAACGGCATGTCGAGCAGCAGACAATTCCTCCTCGTGTCTGCCTAGCATCGCTCCCTGGATCTCGACGGCGGAGTGAAAAGGGTCCGGAGCCGCTGGGTCCATTCTTGGTCTGATTCTTCTGTTATGTACTTGAGTGAAGACCCAAAAGCGGTTTTAACAGAAAACAGAGTTCTTTAATGAAAAACAGGAATGGCATAAATCCTCTTCCGACGTTGTCAATGGACCAAAAAGAACGTTAGTATAGTGCAGGATGCACCTGCCAGGCAGACTCCGACAGGATAGGACAAGGTGGAAGCAAACGAGACGACAGCTTGCTTCTGGCATGAAAAACACAAACAAGAATCAGACACTGAAAGTAGCAGGAACAGAGAGAGAAATAGAGACCTAATCAGAGGGGAAAGAGAGAACAGGTGGGAAAGAGTGAATGAGCTAGTTAGGGGAGATGTAGAACAGCTGAAGAAGGAGAGACAGAGAAGGTAACCTAAAAAGACCAGCAGAGAGAGACAGAGTGAAGAGAAAGGACAGGAACAGACATAATAAGACATGACAGA
>NW_027004365.1:0-5027 GCF_036934945.1 Oncorhynchus masou masou
CTTCTCTGTCTCTCATCCCTCAGCTGTTCTACATTTCCCTAACTAGCTCATTCTCTCTTTCCCACCTGTTCTCTTCCCCCTCTGATTAGGTCTCTATTTCTTTCTCTGTTCCTGCTACTTTCAGTGTCTGATTCTTGTTTGTGTTTTTTGATGCCTGAAGCAAGCTGTCGTCTCGTTTGCTTCCACCTTGTATCTGTCCTGTCGGAGTCTGCATGGCAGGTGCATCCTGCATTATACTACGTTCTTTTGTTCCATTGACTACGTTGGAAGAGGATTTATGCCATTCCTGTTTTTATTAAAGAACTCTGTTTTCTGTTAAAACCGCGTTTGGGTCTTCACTCAAGTTCATAACAGAAGAATCAGACCAAGAATGGACCCAGCGGCTCCGGACCCTTTTCACTCCGCCGTCGAGATCCAGGGAGCGATGCTAGGCAGACACGAGGAGGAATTGTCTGCTGCTCAACATGCCGTTGAGACCCTGGCCGTCCAAGTCTCCGACCTCACAAGACGGGTTCACCAACTCCACCTCGATCCACCGCCCACTTCCAGGGTTTCCGAGTCTCCGGGCCCAGGATCAACAACCCGCCGTGTTACTCTGGGGAGCCCACTGAGTGCCGCTCATTCCTCACTCAGTGTGATGTGGTGTTCTCTCTCCAGCCCAACACTTACTCCAGGAGCGCAGCCCGCATCGCCTACGTCATTTCTCTCCTTACCGGACGGGCGCGTGAGTGGGGCACGGCAGTCTGGGAGGCGAGGGCTGAGTGTATTAACCAGTATCAGGACTTTAAGGAGGAGATGATACGGGTTTTTGACCGTTCTGTTTTTGGCGAGGAGGCTTCCAGGGCCCTGTCTTCCCTATGTCAGGGGAATAGATCCATAACGGATTATTCTATTGAGTTTCGCACTCTCGCTGCCTCTAGTGACTGGAACAGGCCGGCTTTGCTCGCTCGTTTTCTGGAGGGTCTCCACGTCGAGGTTAAGGATGAGATCCTCTCCCGGGAGGTTCCTTCCAGTCTGGACTCCTTAATAGCTCTCGCTATTCGCATAGAGCGACGGTTTGATCTTCGTCGCCGAGCTCGTGGAAAGGAGCTCACGTTCTCCGTTGCTCCCCTCTCCACATCACTGCCACCTGCCGCATCACTGCCACCCTCCCCCGCCGGCTCGGATGCTGAGCCTATGCAGCTGGGGGTATTCGCATCTCGGCCAAGGAGAGGGAACGGAGAATCACCAATCGCCTCTGTCTCTACTGCGGCTCCGCTGGTCATTTTGTCACCTCATGTCCAGTAAAGGGCCAGAGCTCATCAGTAAGAGGAGGGCTACTGGTGAGCGCAACTACTCAGGCCTCTCCTTCTGGATCACGCACTACCTTTCCGGTCCATCTCCGCTGGCCCGGTTCATCTGCTTCCTGCAGTGCCTTGATAGACTCTGGGGCGGAGGGCTGTTTTATGGACGAGACCTGGGCTCGGGAACATGACATTCCTCTCAGACAGTTAGGGGAGCCCAGGGCCTTGTTCGCTTTAGATGGTAGTTCTCCCCAAGATTCAGCGTGAGACGCTGCCTTTAACCCTCACTGTCTCTGGTAATCATAGCGAAACCATTTCTTTTTTAATTTTTCGTTCACCTTTTACACCTGTTGTTTTGGGTCATCCCTGGCTAGTGCGCCATAACCCTTCTATTAATTGGTCTAGTAATACTATCCTATCCTGGAATGTTTCTTGTCATGTAACCTGTTTAATGTCTGCTATCCCTCCTGTTTCCTCTGTCTCTTCTTCACAGGAGGAGCCTGGCGATTTGACAGGGGTGCCGGAGGAGTATCACGATCTGCGCACGGTGTTCAGTCGTTCCAAGGCCACTTCTCTCCCTCCACACCGGTCGTATGACTGTAGTATTGATCTCCTTCCGGGAACTACTCCCCCCGGGGGTAGATTATACTCTCTGTCGGCTCCCGAACGTAAGGCTCTCGAGGATTATTTGTCGGTTTCGCTCGACGCCGGTACCATAGTCTCCTCCTCCTCCCCCCGCCGGAGCGGGGGTTTTTTTGTTCAGAAGAAGGACGGGTCCCTAAGCGCCCATGCGTGGATTATCGAGGGCTGAATGACATAACAGTTAAGAATCGTTATCCGCTTCCTCTTATGTCTTCAGCCTTGAGATCCTGCAGGAGCCAGGTTTTTCACCAAATTGGACCTTCGTAACGCCTACCATCTCGTGCGCATCAGGGAGGGGGACGAGTGGAAGACTGCGTTTAACACTCCGTTAGGGCACTTTGAATACCGGGTTCTTCCTTTCGGCCTCGTTAACGCTCCAGCTGTCTTTCAGGCACTAGTTAACGACGTCCTGAAGACATGCTGAACATTTTTGTTTTCGTTTACATGGACGATATCCTGATTTTTTCTCCGTCTCTCTCGATTCATGTTCCAGCGTGCGCCAGCGTCCTCCAGCGCCTTTTGGAGAACTGTCTTTATGTGAAGGCTGAGAAGTGCACTTTTCATGCCGCCTCTGTCCCCTTTTCTCGGTTCCGTTATTTCCGCTGAGGGCATTAAGATGGATCCCGCTAAGGTCAGGCTGTCATTGATTGGCCCGTTCCTAAGTCACGCGTCGAGCTGCAGCGCTTTCTGGGCTTCGCTAATTTCTACCGTCGTTTCATCCGTAATTTCGGTCAGGTGGCAGCTCCTCTCACAGCCCTTACTTCTGTTAAGACGTGCTTTAAGTGGTCCGTTTCCGCCCAGGGAGCTTTTGATCTTCTTAAGAATCGTTTTACATCCGCACCTATTCTTGTTACACCTGACATCTCTAGACAGTTTGTTGTTGAGGTTGACGCGCGTCAGAGGTGGGCGTGGGAGCCATTCTTTCTCAGCGCTCTCTCTCTGACGGCAAGGTCCATCCTTGCGCGTTTTTCTCTCATCGCTTATCGCCGTCAGACGTAACTATGATGTTGGTAATGCGAACTGCTCGCCATCCGCTTAGCCCTAGGCGAATGGCGACAGTGGTTGGAGGGCGACCGTTCCTTTTGTCGTTTGGACTGACCATAGGAACCTTGAGTACATCCGTTCAGCCAAAGCGACTTAATGCGCGTCAGGCTCGTTGGGCTCTGTTTTTCGCTCGTTTCGAGTTTGTTATTTCTTATCGTCCGGGCTCAAAAACACCAAGCCTGATGCTTTATCTCGTCTCTTCAGTTCTTCTGAGGTCTCCACCGACCCCGAGGATTCTCCCTGAGGGGGCGTGTTGTCGGGTTGACTGTCTGGGAATTGAGAGGCAGGTAAAGCAAGCACTCGCTCACACTCCGTCGCCGCGAGCTTGTCCTAGGAACCTTCTGTTCGTTCCGTTCCTACTCGTCCGGCCGTTCTTCAGTGGGCCCACTCTGCCAAGTTAGCCGGCCACCCCGGCGTTCGGGGAGTGCGCTCGCTTCCATTCGCCAGCGTTTCTGGTGGCCCACTCGGGAACGTGACGCGCGTCGATTTGTCGCCGCTTGTTCGGTCTGCGCGCAGACTAAATCTGGGAACTCTCCTCCTGCCGGCCGTCTCAGACCGCTTCCCATTCCCTCTCGGCCGTGGTCTCACATCGCTTTAGATTTTATCACCGGACTGCCTTCATCAGCGGGAAGACAGTTATTCTTACGGTTGTCGATAGATTCTCTAAGGCGGCTCATTTCATTCCTCTCGATAAGCTCCCTTCTGCTAAGGAGACGGCTCAGATCATTATCGAGAATGTTTTCAAAATTCATGGCCTTCCGTCTGACGTCGTTTCCGACAGAGGCCCGCAGTTCACGTCTCAATTTTGGAGGAGTTTTGCCGTTTGATTGGGGCTTCCGTCAGTCTCTCGTCCGGCTTTCATCCCCAGTCCTAGCGGTCAAGCCGAACGGGCCAATCAGACTGTTGGTCGCATTTTACGCAGTCTTTCTTTTCGTAACCCTGCGTCTTGGTCAGAACAGCTCCCCTGGGCAGAGTACGCCCACAACTCGCTTCCCTCGTCTGCTACCGGTCTATCCCCTTTTTCAGTGTAGCCTCGGGTACCAGCCTCCGCTGTTCTCATCTCAGCTCGCCGAGTCCTCGTCCCCTCCGCTCAGGCTTTTGTCCAGCGTTGCGAGCGCACCTGGAAGGGGTCAGGTCGGCACTTTGCCGTAACAGGGCGCAGACTGTGAGGGCCGCTAATAAGCGTAGGACCAAGAGTCCTAGATATTGTTGCGGTCAGAGAGTATGGCTCTCCACTCAGAACCTTCCCCTTAAGACAGCTTCTCGCAAGTTGGCCCCGCGGTTCATTGGTCCGTTCCGTATTTCCCAGGTCATTAATCCTGTCGCAGTGCGACTTCTTCTCCAGCTATCTTCGTGGCGTTCACCCGGTCTTCCATGTCTCCTGTGTTAAGCCCGTTCTTCGCCCCCGCTCGTCCCTCCCCCATCCTTGTCGAGGCGCACCCATCTACAGGGTTCGTAAGATTTTGGACATGCGCCCTCGGGGCCGTGGTCATCAGTACCTAGTGGATTGGGAGGTACGGTCCTGAGGAGAGGAGTTGGGTTCCCTCTCGGGACGTGCTGGACCGTTCGCTGATCGATGATTTCCTCCGTTGCCGCCAGGTTTCCTCCTCGAGTGCGCCAGGAGGCGCTCGGTGAAGTGGGGGGGGTACTGTCATGTCTTGTTATGTCTGTTCCTGTCCTTTCTCTTCATTCTCTCTCTCTGCTGGTCTTTTTAGGTTACCTTCTCTGTCTCATCCTCAGCTGTTCTACATTTCCCCCTAACTAGCTCATTCTCTCTTTCCCCACCTGTTCTCTCTTCCCCCTCTGATTAGGTCTCTATTTCTTTCTCTGTTCCTGCTACTTTCAGTGTCTGATTCTTGTTTGTGTTTTTTGATGCCAGAAGCAAGCTGTCGTCTCGTTTGCTTCCACCTTGTCCTGTCCTGTCGGAGTCTGCATGGCAGGTGCAACCTGCATTATACTACGTTCTTTTGTTCCATTGACTACGTTGGAAGAAGATTTATGCCATTCCTGTTTTTATTAAAGAACTCTGTTTTCTGTTAAAACCGCGTTTGGGTCTTC
>NW_027004366.1:0-5026 GCF_036934945.1 Oncorhynchus masou masou
CCTGTACCTCGCTCTCCCACCCTCCACCCCCTGTACCCGCCTCCTCCACCCTCCACCCCCAGTACCGCTCTCCCACCTCCTCCACCCCCAGTGCCGCTTCTCCCACCCCTCCACCCCAGTGCACGCTCTCCCACCCCTCCACCCCCTGTACCGCTTCCTCCCACCTCTCCACTCCCCCTGTACCGCTCTCCCACCCTCCACCCCCAGTGCCGCTCTCCCACCCTCCACCCCCTGTACCGCTCTCCCACCCTCCACCCCCTGTACCGCCTCTCCCACCCTCCACCCCCCCTGTACCGCTCTCCCACCCTCCACCCCCTGTGCCGCTCTCCCACCCTCACACCCCTCAGTACCGCTCTCTCCCCCACCCTCTCCCACCCCCCCAGTACCGCTCTCCCACCCTCCACCCCTGTACCGCTCTCCCACCCTCCACCCCCTGTACCGCTCTCCCACCCTCCACACCCTGTACCACGCTCTCCCACCCTTCCACCCCCTGTACCGCCTCTCCCACCCTCCACCCCCCTGTACCGCTCTCCACCCTCCACACCCCCTGTACCGCTCCCGGAGGTGTACATACATCTCCCGGAGGTGTTCATACAGCTCCCGGGGGTGTACAGTACAGCTCCCGGGGGTGTACATACAGCTCCCGGAGGTGTTCATACAGCTCCCGGAGGTGTTCATACAGCTCCCGGTGGTGTACATACAGCTCCTGGAGGTGTACATACAGCTCCCGGAGGTGTAAGAGAGTAACTCATTAGTCCTATGATCCATTCAGTTCGTCCACCTCAGGACCTGCTGACTAAACTATTCTTCTGACCATAGACCTGGCTGTTGACCATAGCCTAACAAGGAAGCTGGGTAAACACCTGGTAGACTGGAATGGACCTACTCAAGTAACCAGAACTGGGAACATATAGGTGTGTAACTTACACATTCCTCATTTGACTATGATTAAGTGTGTGTGTGTTTGTTTGTGAGAGTGTGTATATAACATCAGGCTCTGAGTTAAGTACTGTGTGTGTATATGTAAGAATAATTTGTGTTTGTGTCGTACAAAGCATGTGGGTATTTCCCTTTTCATTCACCAAGTGTGTGTGCGCTCCGGTGAGTGTGTGTACTCCTGTGTGTGTGTGTGTGTGTGTGTGTGTGTGTGTGTGTGTGTGTTTGTGTGTACTCCTGAGTGCGTTTCCTTCACTCACACATCCCCATGCACCAGGCCGTAGACACGGTGTATGGTCCAGCCAAAGCCCCCAGCAGAGCGATGACCAGGATGATGATGACCAGAGCAGGAAGTCCCCAGCCCAGCAGGAAGTAGACCAGGTAACGCTCTCTGTCTGCTCATCGCTCATCACCAACACCTGCCAGAAGTTTACCGCCTGAGAGGGGGTGGGACAAAAGAGAGGGAGTAAGGTGGAGGAGAGGGTAGGGAGGAGTAAGACGAGAGGGGTGGAGGAGAGGATAGGCAGGAGGAGGAGGAGAGGGGGTGAGGAGAGGAGTAGGGGAGGAGGAGGAGGGGTGGAGGAGAGGGTAGGGAGGAGGAGGAGAGGGGTGGAGGAGAGGATAGGCAGGAGGAGGAGGAGAGGGGTGGAGGAGGAGTAGGAGGAGGAGAGGGGTGGAGGAGAGGATAGGGAGGAGGAAGAGGAGAGGGGTGGAGGAGAGGATAGGCAGGAGGAGGGGGAGAGGGGTGGAGGAGGAGGAGGAGGGAGAGGGTAGGGGAGGAGGGGGAGGAGAGGGGTGGAGGAGGAGGAGAGAGGGTGGAGGAGGAGGAGGAGGAGTGAGGTGGAGGGAGGAGGGTAGGGAGGAGGAGAGGGGGTGGAGGAGAGGGATAGGGAGGGAGGAAGAGGAGAGGGGGTGGAGGAGAGGATAGGCAGGAGGGAGGAGGAGAGGGGGTGGAGGAGAGGATAGGCAGGAGGAGGAGGAGAGGGGTGGAGGAGAGGATGGGCAGGGAGGAGGAGGGAGAGGGGTGGAGGAGGAGTAGGAGGACGAGAGGGGTGGAGGAGAGGATAAGGGGAGGAGGAAGATGGGGGTGGAGGGGGATAAGGCAGGAGGAGAGGGGTGGAGGAGGAGGAGGGGGAGAGGGCAGGAGGAGGGAGGAGAGGGTGGAGGGAGGAGGAGAGGGGTGGAGGAGGAGGAGGAGTGAGGTGGAGAGGGTAGGGAGGGAGGAGAGGGGTGGGAGGGAGGAGGAGAAGGAGTGGAGGAGGAGGAGAGAGGGGAGGGAGTGAGGGGTGGGCGGAGGAGAGGGTGGGAGGAGAGGGTAGGGGCAGGAGGGGTAGGGAGGAGGGAGAGGTAGGCAGAGGAGAGGATAGGAGGAGGAGAGGGTAGGGAGGAGAGAGGGTAGGGAGGTGGAGAGGGTAGGGCAGAGGAGAGGTTAGGGGCGGGAGGAGAGGAGATTTAAAGAGGAAGAAAGAGCAACAGGTGGTTATCAAGCAGAAGAGCCATAGAAACGTGCAGCAGCCACACGCTCACTGCTGTCCGTTTTGTAATGGAGTAGCAGGCTTGGATGATCTCCCTAGGTATTAGATACTGGACATCTTGTCCAAGAGAGGCTTACGCTAACTACACTACATATCTCCAGCTTGTGATGAAAACACCTGTAGAAGGCCTATCCACACGTTCCTCATCCTTTTGTACATGTTGTACAATGCTTGAAGTGAGGATTTCACAGTAAAAGGACAACAGAACATTCCACATGATTCCATTTATGAGCTGATGAGTTCTCGGTGATCGGGTGGACATGGGGTCAAATACAAGTGACAGAAAACCACCACCTCCTTCTCAAAACCCTCTACTTCCATAATCATTATCATTCTCTAGGTGTTGTATCATCAGTGGCAGAGAGGGAGAACGATATATATAAAGAAAGAGTTGGAGTGAGAGAGATAGCTCGAGGAAGAGAGAGAGATAAAGAGAGAGTTGTAGGGATAGAGACAGCTACAGGGAGAGAGAGAGATAAAGAGAGAGAGTTGGAGGGAGAGCGAGCTAGGGGAGAGAGTTGGAGAGAGAGAGACAGCTAGAGGGAGAGAGAGAGATAAAGAGAGAGAGAGAGACAGCTAGAGGGAGAGAGAGAGTTGCAGGGAGAGATATATATAAATAGAGTGAGTTGGAGGGAGAGAGACAGCTATAACAAAGACATCACCTACAGAGATTTGATTTGGATCTATTTTCGTCCCCATTTGGACTAATCTTCCAAGAGTCCTTAAACATTAAAATACAATTTATAATACGAACACATTTCCACATATAACACACTATTACAAACCTATATAATATACTAACATAATGACCCTATAAATACTCAATCTAAAAAAATATAGATTCTTCATCTACTATAGTCCCACAACATTTCTATGTATTATATTTAAATTGTTTTAAAATAATGTTTATATTTATATATTGAAAGGTTTCTGGGTTGCTCAGTTAATTTATTCCATTTCTTTATTGCTCTAAATAGAAATTTTCTTTTGCCTATTTCTCTTTTCTGTTTAGACAACTCATAGATGGTGGACAATCTATTCCTAGTATTTACGGAATGTCTGTCTCTTACCAACTGAATACCGTTGTGAATAGAACTTGGCCGTTTTAAATAATGTATATTATGAAATAAAATAAGCATGTTCCTTTCAATTATCTTATCAATTGATGACCAACCAAGAACATTGCGCATGACTGCAACAGAAGAACCATATCTCCACCTTAAAACAGTCCTTGCTGCTTTATTCTGTGCATTCTGCAGCCTCCTACCTTCACTTGATGATGCATTTCCCCAGACCACAGAACACTAGTTCACCTGACTCTCAATTAATGCTTGTGCCATCCTTCTTGTGCCAACCTCATGCCATCCTTCTGATTATGCATGCTGTTTTAATATATATATATATATATTTTTTTTAACATAGATTAGTTATTTGAGACCTAACATGATACGCAGTTGTCTAGCTGCACTCCCAATAGTTCGATTTCTGCCACTTATTCAATTTGCACTCCCATACTTAATTGTATCCCATGCTGTTTTGGCATTTTCCTAGTGGAACAGACCAACATAACTTTGGTTTTCTTGGTGTTTAAAACAAGTTTGCTTTGGCAAACCCACTCCCTAATATTCCCCAAATCTCCTTGTAAAGCTTGATGTACCTGTTGAACCGATTGTCTTGCTGCATAAATTGTAGTATAATCTGCAAATATACTAAATCAAATCAAATCAAATTGTATTTGTCACATACACATGGTTAGCAGATGTTAATGCGAGTGTAGCGAAATGCTTGTGCTTCCAGTTCCGACAATGCAGTAATAACCAACAAGTAATCTAACTAACAATTCCAAAACTAATATCTTATACACAGTGTAAGGGGATAAAGAATATGTACATAAAGATATGAATGAGTGATGGTGCAGAGCAGCATAGGCAAGATACAGTAGATGGTATCGAGTACAGTATATACATATGAGATGAGTATGTAAACAAAGTGGCATAGTTAAAGTGGCTAGTGATACATGTATTACATAAGGATGCAGTAGATGATAGAGTACAGTATATACGTATTCATCTGAGATTAATAATGTAGGGTATGTAAACATTATATTAGGTAGCATTGTTTAAAGTGGTTAGTGATATATTTTACATCCTATATTTTACATATGCTAAGGCATAGGGAAGGTCTTTGGTATATATTAAATAGAGAAGTGGCCCAAGGCAGCTGCCCGGCTGTATTCCACAGTTTAACACATGAGGGGAAGCAAATGAACCATTGATATAGGTGAACTTTTTCCTGTCAGTTAGATATGACTGTACCCAATTCAATGCTACCTCCTTAAAACCATAATGCATTCATTTTGTCAAAATTATTTAATGATCCACAAAATCAAATGCTGCACTGATATCTAAAAATAGTACCACCACAACCTGCCATTATCCATAGCATTGAGCCTGTGGTCAGTCATGTCAACCAATGCAGTGGTAGTGGAATGGTTTTTGTGATAAGCATGCTGATTGGCTGTAATCAGATCCTTCTTTTCCATGTACTCCCATATC
>NW_027004367.1:0-5026 GCF_036934945.1 Oncorhynchus masou masou
CCAACCTCTATGTAACAGTCCCCTGTTCCAACCTCTATATGTAACAGTCCCCTGTTCCAACCTCTATATGTAACAGTCCCCTGTTCCAACCTCTATATGTAACAGTCCCCTGTTCCAACCTCTATTGTAACAGTCCCCTGTTCCAACCTCTATATGTAACAGTCCCCTGTTCCAACCTCTATGTAACAGTCCCCTGTTCCAACCTCTATATGTAACAGTCCCCTGTTCCAACCTCTATATGTAACAGTCCCCTGTTCCAACCTCTATATGTAACAGTCCCCTGTTCCAACCTCTATATGTAACAGTCCCCTGTTCCAACCTCTATATGTAACAGTCCCCTGTTCCAGCCTCTATGTAACAGTCCCCTGTTCCAGCCTCTATATGTAACAGTTCAACCTCTATATGTAACAGTCCCCCCAACCTCTATGTAACAGTCCTGTTCCAACCTCTATATATAACAGTCCCCTGTTCCAACCTCTATGTAACAGTCCCCTGTTCCAACCTCTATATATAACAGTCTGTTATATGTAACAGTCCCCTGTTCCAACCTCTATGTAACAGTCCCTGTTCCAGCCTCTATAACAGTCCCCTGTTTCAGCCTCTATATGTAACAGTCCCTGTTCCAACCTCTATGTAACAGTCCCCTGTTCCAACCTCTATATATAACAGTCCTCTGTTCCAACCTTATATGTAACGGTCCTGTTCCAACCTCTATGTAACAGTCCCTGTTCCAGCCTCTATATGTAACAGTCCCTGTTCCAACCTCTATGTAACAGTCCCCTGTTCCTATATGTAAATCTCTATATGTAACAGTCCCTGTTCCAACCTCTATATGTAACAGTCCCTGTTCCAACCTCTATATATAACAGTCCCTGCTCCAACCTCTATGTAACAGTCCCCTGTTCCAACCTCTATGTAACAGTCCCTGTTCCAACCTCTATATGTAACAGTCCCCTGTTCCAACCTCTATGTAACAGTCCCCTGTTCCAACCTCTATGTAACAGTCCCTGTTCCAACCTCTATGTAACAGTCCCGTGTTCCAACCTCTATGTAACAGTCCCTGTTCCACCTCTATGTAACAGTCCCTATTTTCCAACCTCTATATAACAGTCCCATGTTCAGCCTCTATGTAACAGTCCCCTGTTTCCAACCTCTATGTAACAGTCCCTGTTCCAACCTCTATGCTAACAGTCCCTGTTCCAACCTCTATATATAACAGTCCTGTTCCAACCTCTATGTAACAGTCCCTGTTCCAACCTCTATATGTAACAGTCCCCTGTTCCAACCTCTATATGTAACAGTCCCCTGTTCCAACCTCTATATGTAACAGTCCCCTGTTCCAACCTCTATGTAACAGTCCTGTTCCAACCTCTATATGTAACAGTCCCTGTAACAGTCTGTTCCAACCTCTATGTAACAGTCCCCTGTTCCAACCTCTATATGTAACAGTCCCCTGTTCCAACCTCTATGTAACAGTCCCTGTTCCAACCTCTATATGTAACAGTCCTGTTACCTCTATGTAACAGTCCCCTGTCAACCTCTATATATAACAGTCCCTGTTCCAACCTCTATATGTAACAGTCAACCTCTAACAGTCCCCTGCTCCAACCTCCAGTCTGTTCCAACCTCTATGTAACAGTCCCCTGTTCCAACCTCTATATGTAACAGTCCTGTTCCAACCTCTATATGTAACAGTCCCCTGTTCTCATGTAACAGTCCTGTTCCAACCTCTATGTAACAGTCCCCTGTTCCAACCTCTATATATAACAGTCCCTTGTTCCAACCTCTATATGTAACAGTCCCTGTTCCACCCTCTATGTAACAGTCCCCTGTTCCAACCTCTATGTAACAGTCCCCTGTTCCAACCTCTATGTAACAGTCCCCTATTCCAACCTCTATGTAACAGTCCCCTGTTCCAACCTCTATATGTAACAGTCCCCTGTTCCAACCTCTATGTAACAGTCCCTGTTCCAACCTCTATGTAACAGTCCCCTGTTCCAACCTCTATGTAACAGTCCCCTGTTCCAACCTCTATGTAACAGTCCCCTGTTCCAACCTCTATATATAACAGTCCCCTATTCCAACCTCTAACAGTCCCCTGTTCCAACCTCTATATCCCTGTTCCAACCTCGATATATAACAGTCCCTGTTCCAACCTCTATATATAACAGTCCCCTGTTCCAACCTCTATATGTAACAGTCCCTGTTCCAACCTCTATATATAACAGTCCCCTGTTCCAACCTCTATATATAACAGTCCCCTATTCCAACCTCTATATGTAACAGTCCCTGTTCCAACCTCTATATGTAACAGTCCCCTGTTCAACCTCTATATAACAGTCCTCTGTTCCAACTTCTATGTAACAGTCCCTTGTTCCAACCTCTATGTAACAGTCCCCTGTTCCAACCTCTATATGTAACAGTCCCCTGTTCCAACCTCTATATGTAACAGTCCCCTGTTCCAACCTCTATGTAACAGTCCCCTGTTCCAACCTCTATATATCCCTAGTCCCCTGTTCCAACCTCTATGTAACAGTCCCTGTTCAACCTCTATATGTAACAGTCCCTGTTTCAACCTCTATATGTAACAGTCCCTGTTCCAACCTCTATATGTAACAGTCCCCTGTTCCAACCTCTATGTAACAGTCCCTGTTCCAACCTCTATGTAACAGTCCCCCTGTTTCCAACCTCTATATATAACAGTCCCCTGTTTCCAACCTCTATATGTAACAGTCCTGTTCCAACCTCTATATGTAACAGTCCCTGTTCCAACCTCTATGTAACAGTCCCTGTTCCAACCTCTATATGTAACAGTCCCCTGTTCCAATCTCTATGTAACAGTCCCCTGTTCCAACCTCTATATGTAACAGTCCCCTGTTCCAACCTCTATGTAACAGTCCCTGTTCCAACCTCTATATGTAACAGTCCCTGTTCCAACCTCTATGTAACAGTCCCCTGTTCCAACCTCTATATGTAACAGTCCCTGTTCCAACTCTATGTAACAGTCCCCTGTTCCAACCTCTATATAACAGTCCCCTGTTCCAACCTCTATGTAACAGTCCCCTGTTCCAACCTCTATATATAACAGTCCCTGTTCCAACCTCTATATATAACAGTCCCTGTTCCAACCTCTATGTAACAGTCCCATGTTCCAACCTCTATGTAACAGTCCCATGTTCCGACCTCTATGTAACAGTCCCCTGTTCCAACCTCTATGTAACAGTCCCTGTTCCAGCCTCTATGTAACAGTCCCCTGTTCCAACCTCTATGTAACAGTCCCCTGTTCCAACCTCTATATGTAACAGTCCCCTGTTCCAACCTCTATATGTAACAGTCCCCTGTTTCTATATGTAACAGTCCCCTGTTCCAACCTCTATATGTAACAGTCCCCTGTTCCAACCTCTATGTAACAGTCCCCTGTTCCAACCTCTATATGTAACAGTCCCCTGTTCCAACCTCTATATATAACAGTCCCCTGTTCCAACCTCTATATGTAACAGTCCCCTGTTCCAACCTCTATGTAACAGTCCCCTGTTCCAACCTCTATATGTAACAGTCCCCTGTTCCAACCTCTATATATAACAGTCCCCTGTTCCAACCTCTATATGTAACAGTCCCCTGTTCCAACCTCTATATGTAACAGTCCCCTGTTCCAACCTCTATATGTAACAGTCCCCTGTTCCAACCTCTATATATAACAGTCCCCTGTTCCAACCTCTATGTAACAGTCCCCTGTTCCAACCTCTATATGTAACAGTCCCCTGTTCCAACCTCTATGTAACAGTCCCCTGTTCCAACCTCTATGTAACAGTCCCCTGTTCCAACCTCTATATGTAACAGTCCCCTGTTCCAACCTCTATATGTAACAGTCCCCTGTTCCAACCTCTATATGTAACAGTCCCCTGTTCCAACCTCTATGTAACAGTCCCCTGTTCCAACCTCTATGTAACAGTCCCCTGTTCCAACCTCTATGTAACAGTCCCCTGTTCCAACCTCTATGTAACAGTCCCCTGTTCCAACCTCTATGTAACAGTCCCCTGTTCCAACCTCTATATGTAACAGTCCCCTGTTCCAACCTCTATGTAACAGTCCCCTGTTCCAACCTCTATATGTAACAGTCCCCTGTTCCAACCTCTATGTAACAGTCCCCTGTTCCAACCTCTATGTAACAGTCCCCTGTTCCAACCTCTATATGTAACAGTCCCCTGTTCCAACCTCTATATGTAACAGTCCCCTGTTCCAACCTCTATATGTAACAGTCCCCTGTTCCAACCTCTATATGTAACAGTCCCCTGTTCCAACCTCTATATGTAACAGTCCCCTGTTCCAACCTCTATGTAACAGTCCCCTGTTCCAACCTCTATGTAACAGTCCCCTGTTCCAACCTCTATGTAACAGTCCCCTGTTCCAACCTCTATATGTAACAGTCCCCTGTTCCAACCTCTATGTAACAGTCCCCTGTTCCAACCTCTATGTAACAGTCCCCTGTTCCAACCTCTATATGTAACAGTCCCCTGTTCCAACCTCTATGTAACAGTCCCCTGTTCCAACCTCTATGTAACAGTCCCCTGTTCCAACCTCTATGTAACAGTCCCCTGTTCCAACCTCTATATGTAACAGTCCCCTGTTCCAACCTCTATGTAACAGTCCCCTGTTCCAACCTCTATGTAACAGTCCCCTGTTCCAACCTCTATGTAACAGTCCCCTGTTCCAACCTCTATATGTAACAGTCCCCTGTTCCAACCTCTATGTAACAGTCCCCTGTTCCAACCTCTATGTAACAGTCCCCTGTTCCAACCTCTATATGTAACAGTCCCCTGTTCCAACCTCTTATGTAACAGTCCCCTGTTCCAACCTCTATGTAACAGTCCCCTGTTCCAACCTCTATACGTAACAGTCCCCTGTTCCGACCCTCTATGTATAACAGTCCCTTGTTCCGACCTCTATATGTAACAGTCCCCTGTTCCACCCTCTATGTATAACAGTCCCTTGTTCCAGCCTCTATATGTAACAGTCCCCTGTTCCA
>NW_027004368.1:0-22500 GCF_036934945.1 Oncorhynchus masou masou
GTTAGACTGACTGACTGGGGGGGGGCTGTTAGACTGACTGACTGGGGGCTGTTAGACTGACTGACTGACTGGGGGCTGTTTGACTGACTGACTGGGGGGGCTGTTAGACTGACTGACTGGGGGCTGTTAGACTGACTGACTGGGGGGGCTGTTAGACTGACTGACTGGGGGGCTGTTAGACTGACTGACTGGGGGCTGTTAGACTGACTGACTGGGGCTGTTTGGCTGACTGACTGGGGGGGCTGTTGACTGACTGACTGGGGGCTGTTAGACTGACTGACTGGGGGGCTGTTTGACTGACTGACTGGGGGGCTGTTAGACTGACTGACTGGGGGGGCTGTTAGACTGACTGACTGACTGGGGCTGTTAGACTGACTGACTGGGGGCTGTTAACTGACTGGGGGCTGTTAGACGGGCATGACTGGGGGGCTGTTAGACTGACTGACTGGGGGGCTGTTTGGCTGACTGACTGGGGGGGCTGTTAGACTGACTGACTGGGGGGGCTGTGGAGCTGCTGACTGGGGGGGCTGTTAGACTGACTGACTGGGGGGCTGTTAGACTGACTGACTGACTGGGGGCTGTTAGACTGACTGACTGGGGGGGCTGTTAGACCGACTGACTGGGGGCTGTTAGACTGACTGACTGGGGGGCTGTTAGACTGACTGACTGGGGGGCTGTTAGACTGACTGACTGGGGGGGCTGTTGGGGGGGCTGTTACTGGGAGCTGTTAGACTGACTGGGGGCTGGGCTGACTGACTGACTGGGGGGGCTGTTAGACTGACTAACTGGGGGGCTGTTAGACTGACTGACTGGGGGGGCTGTTAGACTGACTGACTGGGGGCTGTTAGACTGACTGACTGGGGGCTGTTAGACTGACTGACTGGGGGGCTGTTAGACTGACTGACTGGGGGGGCTGTTAGACTGACTGACTGGGGGCTGTTACTGACTGACTGGGGGGCTGTTGACTGACTGACTGGGGGCTGTTAGACTGACTGACTGGGGGCTGTTAGGCTGACTGACTGGGGCTGTTAGACTGACTGACTGGGGGCTGTTAGACTGACTGACTGGGGGCTGTTAGACTGACTGACTGGGGGGCTGTTGTTGAGGCTGTTAGACTGACTGACTGGGGGGGGCTGTTAGACTGACTGGGGGGACTGACTGACTGGGGGGCTGTTAGACTGACTGACTGGGGGAGCTGTAGACTGACTGACTGGCTGGGCTGTTGGGGGCTGTTTGACTGACTGACTGGGGGGCTGTTAGACTGACTGACTGGGGGCTTTTGGACTGACTGACTGGGGGGAGCTGGCTGACTGGGGGGCTGTTAGACTGACTGACTGGGGGGCTGTTAGGCTGACTGGGGGGGGCTGTTAGACTGACTGGGGGGGGCTGTTAGACTGACTGACTGGGGGCTGTTAGACTGACTGACTGGGGGGGGGCTGTTAGACTGACTGACTGGGGGCTGTTAGACTGACTGACTGGGGCTGTTAGACTGGGGGGCTGTTAGGCTGACTGACTGGGGCTGTTAGACTGACTGGGGGCTGTTAGACTGACTGGGGTGGCTGACTGGGGGGGCTGTTAGACTGACTGGGGGAGCTGTTGACTGACTGGGGCTGTTAGACTGACTGGGGGGGGGCTGACTGACTGGGGGGGCTGTTGACTGACTGACTGGGGGGGGGCTGTTAGACTGACTGGGGGGGGCTGTTAGGGGCTGACTGACTGGGGGCTGTTAGACTGACTGACTGGGGCTGTTAGACTGACTGGGGGGCTGTTAGACTGACTGACTGGGGGGCTGTTAGACTGACTGACTGGGGGGGCTGTTAGACTGACTGACTGGGGGGCTGTTAGACCTGACTGACTGGGGGGCTGTTAGACTGACTGACTGGGGGGGCTGTTAGACTGACTGACTGGGGGGGCTGTTAGACTGACTGACTGGGGGGGCTGTTAGACTGACTGGGGGGGGGGCTGGGGACTGACTGGGGGGGCTAGACTGACTAACTGGGGGGGCTGTTAGACTGACTGACTGGGGGGGGCTGCTGTTAGACTGACTGGGGGGGGGGCTGTTAGACTGACTGACTGGGGGGGCTGTTAGACTGACTGACTGGGGGGGGGGCTGTTAAACTTGAGTTAGGCTGACTGGGGGGGGCTGTTAGACTGGGGGGGGCTGTTAGACTGACTGGGGGGCTGTTAGACTGACTGACTGGGGGGGCTGTTACTGACTGACTGGGGGGCTGTTAGACTGACTGGGGGGCTGTTAGACTGACTGACTGGGGGGGGGCTGGTAGACTGACTGGGGGCTGTTGACTGACTGACTGGGGCTGTTAGACTGACTGGGGGGCTGTTAGACTGACTGACTGGGGGCTGTTAGACTGACTGGGGGCTGTTAACTGACTGGGGGCTGTTAGACTGACTGACTGGGGGGGGGCTGTTAGACTGACTGACTGGGGGGGGCTGTTAGACTGACTGACTGGGGGGCTGTTAGACTGACTAACTGGGGGGCTGTTAGACTGACTGACTGTTAGACTGACTGGGGCTGTTAGACTGACTGACTGGGGGGGCTGTTAGACTGACTGGGGGGCTGTTAGACTGACTGGGGGGGCTGTTAGACTGACTGACTGGGGGGGCTGTTAGACTGACTGGGGGGCTGTTAGACTGACTGACTGGGGGGCTGTTAGACTGACTGACTAGACCTGACTGGGGGGCTGTTAAACTGACTGACTGGGGGGAGCTGGGGGGCTGACTGACTGGGGGCTGTTAGACTGACTGGGGGGGGCTGTTGACTGACTGGGGGGCTGTTAGACTGACTGACTGGGGGGCTGTTAGACTGACTGGGGGGCTGTTAGACTGACTGACTGGGGGCTTTAGACTGACTGACTGGGGGGGCTGTTAGGACTGGGGCTGTTAGACTGACTGGGGGGCTGTTAGACTGACTGGGGGGGCTGTTAGACTGACTGACTGGGGGGCTGTTAGACTGACTGACTGGGGCTGTTAGACTGACTGACTGGGGGGGGCTGTTAGACTGACTGACTGGGGGGGCTGTTAGACTGACTGGGGGGGGC
This sequence comes from Oncorhynchus masou masou, assembly GCF_036934945.1. NCBI lineage: Eukaryota > Metazoa > Chordata > Actinopteri > Salmoniformes > Salmonidae > Oncorhynchus > Oncorhynchus masou. Next base: position 3,057 of record NW_027004368.1, read on the forward strand.
TGTTAGACTGACTGACTGGGGGGCTGTTAGACTGACTGGGGGACTGGACTGACTGGGGGGGGCTGTTAGACTGACTGGGGGGCTGTTAGACTGACTGGGGGGCTGTTAGACTGACTGACTGGGGGGGCTGTTAGACTGACTGGGGGGGCTGTTAGACTGACTGACTGGGGGGCTGTGACTAGACTGGGGGGGACTGACTGACTGGGGGGCTGTTAGACTGACTGACTGGGGGGGCTGTTAGACTGACTGACTGGGGGGGGCTGTTAGACTGACTGACTGGGGGGGGCTGTTAGACTGACTGACTGGAGGGGCTGTTAGACTGACTGACTGGGGGGGCTGTTAGACTGACTGACTGGGGGGCTGGACTGACTGGGGGGGGCTGTTAGACTGACTGGGGGGGCTGTTAGACTGACTAACTGGGGGGCTGTTAGACTGACTGACTGGGGGGCTGTTAGACTGACTGACTGGGGGCTGTTAGACTGACTGACTGGGGGGCTGTTAGACTGACTGACTGGGGGGGCTGTTAGACTGACTGACTGGGGGGGGCTGTTAGACTGACTGACTGGGGGGGGCTGTTAGACTGACTGACTGGGGGGCTGTTAGACTGACTGACTGGAGGGGCTGTTAGACTGACTGACTGGGGGCTGTTAGACTGACTGACTGGGGGGGCTGTTAGACTGACTGACTGGGGGGGGCTGGGCTGACTGACTGGGGGGGCTGTTAGGCTGACTGACTGGGGGGGCTGTTAGACTGACTGACTGGGGGGGCTGTTAGACTGACTGGGGGGCTGTTAGACTGACTGGGGGGGCTGTTAGACTGACTGCCTGGGGGGGCTGTTGGGGGCTGTTAGACTGACTGACTGGGGGGCTGTTAGACTGACTGACTGGGGGGCTGTTAGACTGACTGACTGGGGGGGCTGTTAGGCTGACTGACTGGGGGGGCTGACTGACTGACTGGGGGGGCTGTTAGACTGACTGACTGGGGGGGGCTGTTGACTGGGGGGCTGTTAGCTGACTGACTGGGGGGGGGGCTGTTAGACTGACTGACCGGGGGGGCTGTTAGACTGACTGACTGGGGGGGGGGCTGTTAGACTGACTGACTGGGGGGCTGTTAGACTGACTGACTGGGGGGGGGCTGTTAGACTGACTAGACTGACTGACTGGGGGGGGCTGTTAGACTGACTGACTGGGGGGGGCTGTTAGACTGACTGACTGGGGGGCTGTTAGACTGACTGACTGGGGGGGCTGTTAGACTGACTGACTGGGGGCTGACTGACTGGGGGGGCTGACTGACTGGGGGGGCTGACTGACTGACTGGGGGGGGGCTGTTACTGACTGACTGGGGGGCTAGACTGGGGGGGGCTGTTAGAGACTGACTGGGGGGCTGTTAGGACTGACTGGGGGGCTGGTAGACTGACTGACTGGGGTGGGGGGGGCTGTTAGACTGACTGACTGGGGGGGCTGGTAGACTGGGGCTGTTAGACTGACTGACTGGGGGGCTGTTAGACTGACTGACTGGGGGGCTGTTAGACTGACTGACTGGGGGGGGGCTGTTAGACTGACTGACTGACTGACTGTGGAGGGCTGTTGACTGGACTGACTGACTGACTGGGGGGCTGTTAGACTGACTGACTGGGGGGCTGTTAGACTGACTGACTGGGGGGGGCTGGGGGGCTGTTAGACTGACTGACTGGGGGCTGGGAGCTGACTGACTGCTGTTAGACTGACTGACTGGGGGGGGGGCTGTTAGACTGACTGACTGGGGGGGGGGCTGTTAGACTGACTGACTGGGGGGCTGGTTAGACTGACTGACTGGGGGGGGGGGACTGGGGTTAGCTGATAATGGGTTAGACTGACTGACTGCTGGGGGCTACTGATGGGTGGTTAGACTGACTGACTGGGGGGCTGTTAGACTGATACTGGGTTACTGGCTGGTTAGACTGATGACTGGGCTTAGACTGACTGACTGGACTGGGGGGCAGGGGCTGTTAGACTGACTGACTACTCTAATCTTGTTACTGTAGCTGGTTAGCATAATGTGGTTAACTTATTACTGTAGCTGGTTAGCATAATGTGGTTAACTTATTACTGTAGCTGGTTAGCATAATGTGGTTAATCTTGTTAATGAACCTATCTCTCTCCCTCCTTCCTTATCCCTCCCTCTCTCTCCCTCCTTCCTTATCCCTCTCTCGCTCTCCCTCCTTCCTTATTCCTCCTTCCCTCTCTCGCTCTCACTCCTTCCTTATTCCTCTCTTGCTCTCGCTCCTTCCTTATCTCGCTCTCCCTCCTTCCTTATCCCTCCCTTTCTCTCTCTCGCTCTCCCTCCTTCCTTATTCCTCTCTTGCTCTCGCCTCCTTCCTTATCTCTCTCGCTCTCCCTCCTTCCTTATCCCTCCCTCTCTCTCCCTCCTTCCTTATCCCTCCCTCTCTCTCCCTCCTTCCTTATCCCTCCCTCTCTCGCTCCCCCTCCTTCCTTATCCCTCCCTCTCTCGCTCCCCCTCCTTCCTTATCCCTCCCTCTCTCGCTCCCTCCTCATCCCTCTCTCGCTCTCCCTCCCTCCTCATCCCTCTCTCGCTCCCTCCTCATCCCTCCCTCCCCTCCTCATCCCTCTCTCGCTCTCCCTCCTCATCCTTCTCTCGCTCTCCCTGCTTCCTCATCCCTTTCTCGCTCTCCCTGCTTCCTCATCCCTCTCTCGCTCTCCCTCCCTCATCATCCCTCTCTCGCTCTCCTTCCCTCCTCATCCCTCTCTCGTTCTCCCTCCCTCCCTCCTCATCCCTCTCCCGTTCTCCCTCCCTCCTCATCCCTCTCTCGCTCTCCCTCCCTCCTCATCCCTCTCTCGCTCTCCCTCCCTTCTCATACCTCTGTCTCGCTCCTCATCCCTCTCTCACTCTCCTCCTCCACTCCTCTCCCAGATCCGTAACCCTCCCTGTCTCCTCTCTCCCTCCGCAGGCCTCGTCCCTAGAGCACGACAAGCAGGGGGTGATCAGCAGGATTGTGGAGGACACCGTGCGGCTCGGAAAGCTTCAAGAGAAGGTCAAGGTAAAGCAGCCACAACACCACCCCTACACACTAACTCTGAGCCCCCGACAACCATCCCTGAGCCACCGACAACCAGTCCCTGACAACCATCCCCTGAGCCCCTGACAACCATCCCTGAGCCCCTGACAACCATCCCTGAACCCCCCGACAACCATCCCTGAACCCCTGACAACCATTCCCTGTCCCGTCGACAACCATCCCTGAACCCCCCGACAACCGAGAGTGTGTAGGTGGGGAGAGTGTGTAGGTGGGGAGAGTGTGTAGGTGGGGAGAGTGTGTAGGTGGGGAGAGTGTGTAGGTGGGGAGAGTGTGTAGGTGGGGAGAGTGTGTAGGTGGGGAGAGTGTGTAGGTGGGGAGAGTGTGTAGGTGGGGAGAGTGTGTAGGTGTCTGTGTGGGTGTGGTATTATCCTATCAGTTCTGTCAAGGGACCTCCAGGCCTCAGACAGTAGTCTGGGTTACCATCGACCTCCAGGCCTCAGACAGTAGTCTGGGTTACCATCTACCTCCAGGCCTCAGACAGTAGTCTGGGTTACCATCGACCTCCAGGCCTCAGACAGTAGTCTGGGTTACCATCGACTGACAGGCCTCAGACCGTAGTCTGGGTTACCATCGACTGACAGGCCTCAGACAGTAGTCTGGGTTACCATCGACCTCCAGGCCTCAGACAGTAGTCTGGGTTACCATCGACCTCCAGGCCTCAGACAGTAGTCTGGGTTACCATCGACAGACAGGCCTCAGACAGTAGTCTGGGTTACCATCGACCGACAGGCCTCAGACAGTAGTCTGGGTTACCATCGACAGACAGGCCTCAGACAGTAGTCTGGGTTACCATCGACTGACAGGCCTCAGACAGTAGTCTGGGTTACCATCGACAGACAGGCCTCAGACAGTAGTCTGGGTTACCATCGACCTCCAGGCCTCAGACAGTAGTCTGGGTTACCATCGACTGACAGGCCTCAGACAGTAGTCTGGGTTACCATCGACTGACAGGCCTCAGACAGTAGTCTGGGTCACCATCGACTGACAGGCCTCAGACAGTAGTCTGGGTTACCATCGACAGACAGGCCTCAGACAGTAGTCTGGGTTACCATCGACTGACAGGCCTCAGACCGTAGTCTAGGTTACCATCGACTGACAGGCCTCAGACCGTAGTCTGGGTTACCATCGACTGACAGGCCTCAGACAGTAGTCTGGGTTACCATCGACCTCCAGGCCTCAGACAGTAGTCTGGGTTACCATCGACCTCCAGGCCTCAGACAGTAGTCTGGGTTACCATCGACCGACAGGCCTCAGACAGTAGTCTGGGTTACCGTCGACAGACAGGCCTCAGACAGTAGTCTGGGTTACCGTCGACCGACAGGCCTCAGACAGTAGTCTGGGTTACCGTCGACCGACAGGCCTCAGACAGTAGTCTGGGTTACCGTCGACTGACAGGCCTCAGACAGTAGTCTGGGTTACCGTCGACTGACAGGCCTCAGACAGTAGTCTGGGTTACCGTCGACTGACAGGCCTCAGACAGTAGTCTGGGTTACCGTCGACTGACAGGCCTCAGACAGTAGTCTGGGTTACCATCGACCTCCAGGCCTCAGACAGTAGTCTGGGTTACCATCGACCGACAGGCCTCAGACAGTAGTCTGGGTTACCGTCGACAGACAGGCCTCAGACAGTAGTCTGGGTTACCGTCGACCGACAGGCCTCAGACAGTAGTCTGGGTTACCGTCGACCGACAGGCCTCAGACAGTAGTCTGGGTTACCGTCGACTGACAGGCCTCAGACAGTAGTCTGGGTTACACGTCGACTGACAGGCCTCAGACAGTAGTCTGGGTTACCATCGACTGACAGGCCTCAGACAGTAGTCTGGGTTACCATCGACTCCAGGCCTCAGACAGTAGTCTGGGTTACCATCGACTGACAGGCCTCAGACAGTAGTCTGGGTTACCATCGACTGACAGGCCTCAGACAGTAGTCTGGGTTACCATCGACTGACAGGCCTCAGACAGTAGTCTGGGTTACCATCGACAGACAGGCCTCAGACAGTAGTCTGGGTTACCATCGACTGACAGGCCTCAGACAGTAGTCTGGGTTACCATCGACCTCCAGGCCTCAGGCAGTAGTCTGGGTTACCATCGACTGACAGGCCTCAGACAGTAGTCTGGGTTACCATCGACCTCCAGGCCTCAGACAGTAGTCTGGGTTACCATCGACTGACAGGCCTCAGACAGTAGTCTGGGTTACCATCGACTCCAGGCCTCAGACAGTAGTCTGGGTTACCATCGACTGACAGGCCTCAGACAGTAGTCTGGGTTACCATCGACCTCCAGGCCTCAGACAGTAGTCTGGGTTACCATCGACTCCAGGCCTCAGACAGTAGTCAGTTACCATTGACCTCCAGGCCTCAGACAGTAGTCTGGGTTACCATCGACAGACAGGCCTCAGACAGTAGTCTGGGTTACCATCGACAGACAGGCCTCAGACAGTAGTCTGGGTTACCATCGACTGACAGGCCTCAGACAGTAGTCTGGGTTACCATCGACCTCCAGGCCTCAGACAGTAGTCTGGGTTACCATCGACAGACAGGCCTCAGACAGTAGTCTGGGTTACCATCGACCTCCAGGCCTCAGACAGTAGTCTGGGTTACCATCGACAGACAGGCCTCAGACAGTAGTCTGGGTTACCATCGACCGACAGGCCTCAGACAGTAGTCTGGGTTACCATCGACTGACAGGCCTCAGACCGTAGTCTAGGTTACCATCGACTGACAGGCCTCAGACCGTAGTCTGGGTTACCATCGACTGACAGGCCTCAGACAGTAGTCTGGGTTACCATCGACTGACAGGCCTCAGACAGTAGTCTGGGTTACCATCGACCTCCAGGCCTCAGACAGTAGTCTGGGTTACCATCGACCGACAGGCCTCAGACAGTAGTCTGGGTTACCATCGACAGACAGGCCTCAGACAGTAGTCTGGGTTACCGTCGACAGACAGGCCTCAGACAGTAGTCTGGGTTACCGTCGACTGACAGGCCTCAGACAGTAGTCTGGGTTACCGTCGACTGACAGGCCTCAGACAGTAGTCTGGGTTACCGTCGACTGACAGGCCTCAGACAGTAGTCTGGGTTACCATCAACCTCCAGGCCTCAGACAGTAGTCTGGGTTACCATCGACCGACAGGCCTCAGACAGTAGTCTGGGTTACCATCGACCTCCAGGCCTCAGACAGTAGTCTGGGTTACCATCGACTGACAGGCCTCAGACAGTAGTCTGGGTTACCATCGACTGACAGGCCTCAGACAGTAGTCTGGGTTACCATCGACAGACAGGCCTCAGACAGTAGTCTGGGTTACCATCGACCGACAGGCCTCAGACAGTAGTCTGGGTTACCATCGACAGACAGGCCTCAGACAGTAGTCTGGGTTACCATCGACAGACAGGCCTCAGACAGTAGTCTGGGTTACCATCGACAGACAGGCCTCAGACAGTAGTCTGGGTTACCATCGACAGACAGGCCTCAGACAGTAGTCTGGGTTACCATCGACTGACAGGCCTCAGACAGTAGTCTGGGTTACCATCGACTGACAGGCCTCAGACAGTAGTCTGGGTTACCATCGACTGACAGTCCTCAGACAGTAGTCTGGGTTACCATCGACTGACAGGCCTCAGACAGTAGTCTGGGTTACCATCGACCTCCAGGCCTCAGACAGTAGTCTGGGTTAACATTGACCTCCAGGCCTCAGACAGTAGTCTGGGTTACCATCGACCCGACAGGCCTCAGACAGTAGTCTGGGTTACCATCGACTGACAGGCCTCAGACAGTAGTCTGGGTTACCATCGACAGACAGGCCTCAGACAGTAGTCTGGGTTACCATCGACTGACAGGCCTCAGACAGTAATCTGGGTTACCATCGACTGACAGGCCTCAGACAGTAGTCTGGGTTACCATCGACTGACAGGCCTCAGACAGTAGTCTGGGTTACCATCGACTGACAGGCCTCAGACAGTAGTCTGGGTTACCATCGACTGACAGGCCTCAGACAGTAGTCTGGGTTACCATCGACAGACAGGCCTCAGACAGTAGTCTGGGGTACCATCGACTGACAGGCCTCAGACAGTAGTCTGGGTTACCATCGACCTCCAGGCCTCAGACAGTAGTCTGGGTTAACATTGACCTCCAGGCCTCAGACAGTAGTCTGGGTTACCATCGACCGACAGGCCTCAGACAGTAGTCTGGGTTACCATCGACTGACAGGCCTCAGACAGTAGTCTGGGTTACCATCGACTGACAGGCCTCAGACAGTAGTCTGGGTTACCATCGACTGACAGGCCTCAGACAGTAGTCTGGGTTACCATCGACAGACAGGCCTCAGACAGTAGTCTGGGTTACCATCGACTGACAGGCCTCAGACAGTAGTCTTGGTTACCATCGACCTCCAGGCCTCAGACAGTAGTCTGGGTTACCATCGACTGACAGGCCTCAGACAGTAGTCTGGGTTACCATCGACCGACAGGCCTCAGACAGTAGTCTGGGTTACCATCGACTGACAGGCCTCAGACAGTAGTCTGGGTTACCATCGACAGACAGGCCTCAGACAGTAGTCTGGGTTACCATCGACTGACAGGCCTCAGACAGTAGTCTGGGTTACCATCGACTGACAGGCCTCAGACAGTAGTCTGGGTTACCATCGACTGACAGGCCTCAGACAGTAGTCTGGGTTACCATCGACTGACAGGCCTCAGACAGTAGTCTGGGTTACCATCGACTGACAGGCCTCAGACAGTAGTCTGGGTTACCATCGACTGACAGGCCTCAGACAGTAGTCTGGGTTACCATCGACCTCCAGGCCTCAGACAGTAGTCTGGGTTACCATTGACCGACAGGCCTCAGACAGTAGTCTGGGTTACCATCGACTGACAGGCCTCAGACAGTAGTCTGGGTTACCATCGACAGACAGGCCTCAGACAGTAGTCTGGGTTACCATCGACTGACAGGCCTCAGACAGTAGTCTGGGTTACCATCGACTGACAGGCCTCAGACAGTAGTCTGGGTTACCATCGACTGACAGGCCTCAGACAGTAGTCTGGGTTACCATCGACTGACAGGCCTCAGACAGTAGTCTGGGTTACCATCGACTGACAGGCCTCAGACAGTAGTCTGGGTTACCATCGACTGACAGGCCTCAGACAGTAGTCTGGGTTACCATCGACCTCCAGGCCTCAGACAGTAGTCTGGGTTACCATCGACAGACAGGCCTCAGACAGTAGTCTGGGTTACCATCGACTGACAGGCCTCAGACAGTAGTCTGGGTTACCATCGACTGACAGGCCTCAGACAGTAGTCTGGGTTACCATCGACAGACAGGCCTCAGACAGTAGTCTGGGTTACCATCGACTGACAGGCCTCAGACAGTAGTCTGGGTTACCATCGACTGACAGGCCTCAGACAGTAGTCTGGGTTACCATCGACCTCCAGGCCTCAGACAGTAGTCTGGGTTACCATCGACCTCCAGGCCTCAGACAGTAGTCTGGGTTACCATCGACAGACAGGCCTCAGACAGTAGTCTGGGTTACCATCGACAGACAGGCCTCAGACAGTAGTCTGGGTTACCATCGACCGACAGGCCTCAGACAGTAGTCTGGGTTACCATCGACAGACAGGCCTCAGACAGTAGTCTGGGTTACAATCGACCGCCAGGCCTCAGACAGTAGTCTGGGTTACCATCGACCGACAGGCCTCAGACAGTAGTCTGGGTTACCATCGACTGACAGGCCTAAGACAGTAGTCTGGGTTACCATCGACAGACAGGCCTCAGACAGTAGTCTGGGTTACCATCGACCGACAGGCCTCAGACAGTAGTCTGGGTTACCATCGACCGACAGGCCTCAGACAGTAGTCTGGGTTACCATCGACAGACAGGCCTCAGACAGTAGTCTGGGTTACCATCGACCTCCAGGCCTCAGACAGTAGTCTGGGTTACCATCGACTGACAGGCCTCAGACAGTAGTCTGGGTTACCATCGACAGACAGGCCTCAGACAGTAGTCTGGGTTACCATCGACTGACAGGCCTCAGACAGTAGTCTGGGTTACCATCGACTGACAGGCCTCAGACAGTAGTCTGGGTTACCATCGACTGACAGTCCTCAGACAGTAGTCTGGGTTACCATCGACTGACAGGCCTCAGACAGTAGTCTGGGTTACCATCGACTGACAGGCCTCAGACAGTAGTCTGGGTTACCATCGACAGACAGGCCTCAGACAGTAGTCTGGGTTACCATCGACTGACAGGCCTCAGACAGTAGTCTGGGTTACCATTGACCTCCAGGCCTCAGACAGTAGTCTGGGTTAACATTGACCTCCAGGCCTCAGACAGTAGTCTGGGTTACCATCGACCGACAGGCCTCAGACAGTAGTCTGGGTTACCATCGACTGACAGGCCTCAGACAGTAGTCTGGGTTACCATCGACAGACAGGCCTCAGACAGTAGTCTGGGTTACCATCGACTGACAGGCCTCAGACAGTAGTCTGGGTTACCATCGACTGACAGGCCTCAGACAGTAGTCTGGGTTACCATCGACAGACAGGCCTCAGACAGTAGTCTGGGTCACCATCGACTGACAGGCCTCAGACAGTAGTCTGGGTTACCATCGACTGACAGGCCTCAGACAGTAGTCTGGGTTACCATCGACAGACAGGCCTCAGACAGTAGTCTGGGTTACCATCGACTGACAGGCCTCAGACAGTAGTCTGGGTTACCATCGACCGACAGGCCTCAGACAGTAGTCTGGGTTACCATCGACAGACAGGCCTCAGACAGTAGTCTGGGTTACCATCGACTGACAGGCCTCAGACAGTAGTCTGGGTTACCATCGACTGACAGGCCTCAGACAGTAGTCTGGGTTACCATCGACTGACAGGCCTCAGACAGTAGTCTGGGTTACCATCGACTGACAGGCCTCAGACAGTAGTCTGGGTTACCATCGACTGACAGGCCTCAGACAGTAGTCTGGGTTACCATCGACTGACAGGCCTCAGACAGTAGTCTGGGTTACCATCGACAGACAGGCCTCAGACAGTAGTCTGGGTTACCATCGACTGACAGGCCTCAGACAGTATTCTGGGTTAACATTGACCTGACAGGCCTCAGACAGTAGTCTGGGTTACCATCGACCGACAGGCCTCAGACAGTAGTCAGGGTTACCATCGACTGACAGGCCTCAGACAGTAGTCTGGGTTACCATCGACAGACAGGCCTCAGACAGTAGTCTGGGTTACCATCGACTGACAGGCCTCAGACAGTAGTCTGGGTTACCATCGACTGACAGGCCTCAGACAGTAGTCTGGGTTAACATTGACCTCCAGGCCTCAGACAGTAGTCTGGGTTACCATCGACCGACAGGCCTCAGACAGTAGTCTGGGTTACCATCGACTGACAGGCCTCAGACAGTAGTCTGGGTTACCATCGACAGACAGGCCTCAGACAGTAGTCTGGGTTACCATCGACTGACAGGCCTCAGACAGTAGTCTGGGTTACCATCGACTGACAGGCCTCAGACAGTAGTCTGGGTTACCATCGACTGACAGGCCTCAGACAGTAGTCTGGGTTACCATCGACTGACAGGCCTCAGACAGTAGTCTGGGTTACCATCGACTGACAGGCCTCAGACAGTAGTCTGGGTTACCATCGACAGACAGGCCTCAGACAGTAGTCTGGGTTACCATCGACTGACAGGCCTCAGACAGTATTCTGGGTTAACATTGACCTCCAGGCCTCAGACAGTAGTCTGGGTTACCATCGACCGACAGGCCTCAGACAGTAGTCAGGGTTACCATCGACTGACAGGCCTCAGACAGTAGTCTGGGTTACCATCGACTGACAGGCCTCAGACAGTAGTCTGGGTTACCATCGACTGACAGGCCTCAGACAGCGACAGACAGGCCTCAGACAGTAGTCTGGGTTACCATCGACTGACAGGCCTCAGACAGTAGTCTGGGTTACCATCGACCTCCAGGCCTCAGACAGTAGTCTGGGTTACCATCCACCGACAGGCCTCAGACAGTAGTCTGGGTTACCATCAACCTCAGGCCTCAGACAGTAGTCTGGGTTACCATCGACCGACAGGCCTCAGACAGTAGTCTGGGTTACCATCGACCTCCAGGCCTCAGACAGTAGTCTGGGTTACCATCGACTGACAGGCCTCAGACAGTAGTCTGGGTTACCATCGACAGACAGGCCTCAGACAGTAGTCTGGGTTACCATCGACTGACAGGCCTCAGACAGTAGTCTGGGTTACCATCGACTGACAGGCCTCAGACAGTAGTCTGGGTTACCATCGACTGACAGGCCTCAGACAGTAGTCTGGGTTACCATCGACTGACAGGCCTCAGACAGTAGGTTACCATCACAGACAGGCCTCAGACAGTAGTCTGGGTTACCATCGACTGACAGGCCTCAGACAGTAGTCTGGGTTACCATCGACTGACAGGCCTCAGACAGTAGTCTGGGTGACCATCGACTGACAGGCCTCAGACAGTAGTCTGGGTTACCATCGACTGACAGGCCTCAGACAGTAGTCTGGGTTACCATCGACCGACAGGCCTCAGACAGTAGTCTGGGTTACCATCGACTGACAGGCCTCAGACAGTAGTCTGGGTTACCATCGACTGACAGGCCTCAGACAGTAGTCTGGGTTACCATCGACCGACAGGCCTCAGACAGTAGTCTGGGTTACCATCGACTGACAGGCCTCAGACAGTAGTCTGGGTTACCATCGACAGACAGGCCTCAGACAGTAGTCTGGGTTACCATCGACTGACAGGCCTCAGACAGTAGTCTGGGTTACCATCGACTGACAGGCCTCAGACAGTAGTCTGGGTTACCATCGACTGACAGGCCTCAGACAGTAGTCTGGGTTACCATCGACTGACAGGCCTCAGACAGTAGTCTGGGTTACCATCGACAGACAGGCCTCAGACAGTAGTCTGGGTTACCATCGACTGACAGGCCTCAGACAGTAGTCTGGGTTACCATCGACTGACAGGCCTCAGACAGTAGTCTGGGTTACCATCGACTGACAGGCCTCAGACAGTAGTCTGGGTTACCATCGACTGACAGGCCTCAGACAGTAGTCTGGGTTACCATCGACCGACAGGCCTCAGACAGTAGTCTGGGTTACCATCGACCGACAGGCCTCAGACAGTAGTCTGGGTTACCATCGACAGACAGGCCTCAGACAGTAGTCTGGGTTACCATCGACCGACAGGCCTCAGACAGTAGTCTGGGTTACCATCGACTGACAGGCCTCAGACAGTAGTCTGGGTTACCATCGACCGACAGGCCTCAGACAGTAGTCTGGGTTACCATCGACAGACAGGCCTCAGACAGTAGTCTGGGTTACCATCGACTGACAGGCCTCAGACAGTAGTCTGGGTTACCATCGACAGACAGGCCTCAGACAGTAGTCTGGGTTACCATCGACTGACAGGCCTCAGACAGTAGTCTGGGTTACCATCGACTGACAGGCCTCAGACAGTAGTCTGGGTTACCATCTGACAGGCCTCAGACAGTAGGCCTCAGGCCTCATACAGTAGTCTGGGTTACCATCGACTGACAGGCCTCAGACAGTAGTCTGGGTTACCATCGACAGACAGGCCTCAGACAGTAGTCTGGGTTACCATCGACTGACAGGCCTCAGACAGTAGTCTGGGTTACCATCGACAGACAGGCCTCATACAGTAGTCTGGGTTACCATCGACTGACAGGCCTCAGACAGTAGTCTGGGTTACCATCGACAGACAGGCCTCAGACAGTAGTCTGGGTTACCATCGACTGACAGGCCTCAGACAGTAGTCTGGGTTACCATCGACTGACAGGCCTCAGACAGTAGTCTGGGTTACCATCGACTGACAGGCCTCAGACAGTAGTCTGGGTTACCATCGACTGACAGGCCTCAGACAGTAGTCTGGGTTACCATCGACCTCCAGGCCTCAGACAGTAGTCTGGGTTACCATCCACCGACAGGCCTCAGACAGTAGTCTGGGTTACCATCAACCTCCAGGCCTCAGACAGTAGTCTGGGTTACCATCGACCGACAGGCCTCAGACAGTAGTCTGGGTTACCATCGACCTCCAGGCCTCAGACAGTAGTCTGGGTTACCATCGACTGACAGGCCTCAGACAGTAGTCTGGGTTACCATCGACAGACAGGCCTCAGACAGTAGTCTGGGTTACCATCGACTGACAGGCCTCAGACAGTAGTCTGGGTTACCATCGACTGACAGGCCTCAGACAGTAGTCTGGGTTACCATCGACTGACAGGCCTCAGACAGTAGTCTGGGTTACCATCGACTGACAGGCCTCAGACAGTAGTCTGGGTTACCATCGACAGACAGGCCTCAGACAGTAGTCTGGGTTACCATCGACTGACAGGCCTCAGACAGTAGTCTGGGTTACCATCGACTGACAGGCCTCAGACAGTAGTCTGGGTGACCATCGACTGACAGGCCTCAGACAGTAGTCTGGGTTACCATCGACTGACAGGCCTCAGACAGTAGTCTGGGTTACCATCGACTGACAGGCCTCAGACAGTAGTCTGGGTTACCATCGACCGACAGGCCTCAGACAGTAGTCTGGGTTACCATCGACTGACAGGCCTCAGACAGTAGTCTGGGTTACCATCGACAGACAGGCCTCAGACAGTAGTCTGGGTTACCATCGACAGACAGGCCTCAGACAGTAGTCTGGGTTACCATCGACCGACAGGCCTCAGACAGTAGTCTGGGTTACCATCGACTGACAGGCCTCAGACAGTAGTCTGGGTTACCATCGACCGACAGGCCTCAGACAGTAGTCTGGGTTACCATCGACAGACAGGCCTCATACAGTAGTCTGGGTTACCATCGACTGACAGGCCTCAGACAGTAGTCTGGGTTACCATCGACTGACAGGCCTCAGACAGTAGTCTGGGTTACCATCGACTGACAGGCCTCAGACAGTAGTCTGGGTTACCATCGACCGACAGGCCTCAGACAGTAGTCTGGGTTACCATCGACTGACAGGCCTCAGACAGTAGTCTGGGTTACCATCGACTGACAGGCCTCAGACAGTAGTCTGGGTTACCATCGACCGACAGGCCTCAGACAGTAGTCTGGGTTACCATCGACCGACAGGCCTCAGACAGTAGTCTGGGTTACCATCGACAGACAGGCCTCAGACAGTAGTCTGGGTTACCATCGACCGACAGGCCTCAGACAGTAGTCTGGGTTACCATCGACTGACAGGCCTCAGACAGTAGTCTGGGTTACCATCGACCGACAGGCCTCAGACAGTAGTCTGGGTTACCATCGACAGACAGGCCTCATACAGTAGTCTGGGTTACCATCGACCGACAGGCCTCAGACAGTAGTCTGGGTTACCATCGACTGACAGGCCTCAGACAGTAGTCTGGGTTACCATCGACCGACAGGCCTCAGACAGTAGTCTGGGTTACCATCGACAGACAGGCCTCAGACCGTATCGACAGACAGGCCTCAGACAGTAGTCTGGGTTACCATCGACTGACAGGCCTCAGACAGTAGTCTGGGTTACCATCGACAGACAGGCCTCAGACAGTAGTCTGGGTTACCATCGACTGACAGGCCTCAGACAGTAGTCTGGGTTACCATCGACTGACAGGCCTCAGACAGTAGTCTGGGTTACCATCGACTGACAGGCCTCAGACAGTAGTCTGGGTTACCATCGACAGACAGGCCTCAGACAGTAGTCTGGGTTACCATCGACAGACAGGCCTCATACAGTAGTCTGGGTTACCATCGACTGACAGGCCTCAGACAGTAGTCTGGGTTACCATCGACAGACAGGCCTCAGACAGTAGTCTGGGTTACCATCGACTGACAGGCCTCAGACAGTAGTCTGGGTTACCATCGACAGACAGGCCTCATACAGTAGTCTGGGTTACCATCGACTGACAGGCCTCAGACAGTAGTCTGGGTTACCATCGACAGACAGGCCTCAGACAGTAGTCTGGGTTACCATCGACTGACAGGCCTCAGACAGTAGTCTGGGTTACCATCGACTGACAGGCCTCAGACAGTAGTCTGGGTTACCATCGACCTCCAGGCCTCAGACAGTAGTCTGGGTTACCATCGACTGACAGGCCTCAGACAGTAGTCTGGGTTACCATCGACAGACAGGCCTCAGACAGTAGTCTGGGTTACCATCGACTGACAGGCCTCAGACAGTAGTCTGGGTTACCATCGACTGACAGGCCTCAGACAGTAGTCTGGGTTACCATCGACTGACAGGCCTCAGACAGTAGTCTGGGTTACCATCGACTGACAGGCCGATAAATGAGGTACGGTTACAGCTGCCAGCCCGGGCATTTCACAAACAGATTAGTTAGTGAAGCTCTCCTTCCGACCCTGCCTCCCCTGCCTCGCCTCGCCCTGCCTCCCCTGCCTCGCCCGGCCTCGTCTCGCCCTGCCTCCCCTGTCTCGCCTCGCCCTGCTTCCCCTGTCTCGCCTCCCCTCACCCTGCCTTGCCCTGCCTCGCTCTGCCTCACCTCGCCCTGCCTCCCCTGCCTCGCCCTGCCTCGCCTCGCCCTGCCTTCCCTCACCCTGCCCTGCCTCGCCTCACCCTGCCTCTCCCTGCCTTGTCTCTCCCTGCCTCCCATGCCTCCCCTCACCTTGCCTCGCCCTGCCTCGCCCTGCCTGGCCTGCCTCGCCTCAACCTGCCTTGCCTCACTGCCCCCCCTGCCTCGCCCTTCCTCCCCTCACCTTGCCTCGCCTCGCCCTGCCTCCCCTGCCTGGCCTGCCTCGCCTCATCCTGCCCCCCTGCCTCCCCTCACCCTGCCTCCCCTCACCCTGCCTCGCCCTGCCTCCCCTCACCCTGCCTCCCCTCACCCTTTAATAATGTGTAAATTATCCCTAGAGTAATCAAAGTGTTAACCATGACTGTAATGGGAGGAAAGGTGGTTGTGTTTAACTAGCTGTAATGTGTGCTACAGAACGCCAGCATCCATTTAGTTTTTGGCTGTCTTATTATCAGTTTGGCATTCAGTCTTAGCAGGGGCCAGTACCTGTCTCTGTCTGTGTCTCTATCTGTGTCTGTCTGACTCTCTCTGTGTCCTCTCTCCCTTATTTGAGGATGTGAAACAGCTCAATCTGTGTGCTGCACTCTGCCTGTTCTCCTCTCATTGATATTCTGAAGGCTGTTTACTGCTGTGATGCCTGCTTTCTGCAGTGGGCCTGGAGAGCAGTCTCCTCTCTTTTCACCCCTCTATCTGCCCTTCTCTCTCCTCTCTGCCCTTCTGTCTCTCTCTATCTCTCTGTCTCTCTCCTCTCATTTCACCCCTCTATCTGCCCTTCTCTCTCTCCTCTCTGCCCTTCTGTCTCTCTCTATCTCTCTGTCTCTCTCCTCTCATTTCACCCCTCTATCTGCCCTTCTCTCTCTCCTCTCTGCCTTTATGTCTCTATCTCTCTGTCTCTCTCCTCTCATTTCACCCCTCTATCTTCCCTTCTCTCTCTCCTCTCTGCCCTTCTCTCTCTCCTCTCATTTCACCCCTCTATCTGCCCTTCTCTCTCTCCTCTCTGTCTCTCTGTCTCTCTGTCTCTCTCTCTCTCTGTCTCTCTTCTCTCTGCCCTTCTCTCTCTCTGTCTCTCTCTCTCTCTGTCTCTCTTCTCTCTGCCCTTCTCTCTCTCTGTCTCTCTCCTCTCTGCCCTTATGTCTCTCTCTCTGTCTCTCTTCTCTCTCCCTTCTCTCTCTCCTCTTTGCCCTTCTGTCTCTCTCTCTGTCTCTCTTCTCTCTTCCCTTCTCTCTCTCTCTGTCTCTCTCCTCTCTGCCCTTCTGTCTCTCTCTCTCTCTCTCTCTGTCTCTCTTCCCTCTCTCTCTCTCTCTCTCCCTCTCTCTCTCTCTCAATTCAATTCAAAAGGGCTTTATTGGCATGGGAGTGTTTACATTGCCAAAGTAAGTGAAAACTAAAAATAACAAAAAACCAACAGTGAGTTAATCAAAACAAAGACAACAACCAGACCTTAACACAGACAACAAGTTTGAAGAGAAAAACAATGTTTAACATATTATATTATTAATGGTTTTAAAATGTAGTTTAACATAATGATTTACATGATCTGTGTGGAAATAGTAGAATGTGTGAATGACAGGGGGAATAAAGGCAGACAAGCCACATCTCAGACTGGCCAATAAAAAGAGAAGATTAAGATGGGCAAGAACACAGACACTGGACAGAGGAACTCTGGCTAGAAGGCCAGCATCCCGGAGTCTCCTCTTCACTGTTGACGTTGAGACTGGACAGAGGAACTCTGCCTAGCAGGCAGGCATCCCGGAGTCTCCTCTTCACTGTTGACGTTGAGACTGGACAGAGGAACTCTGGCTAGAAGACCAGCATCCCGGAGTCTCCTCTTCACTGTTGACGTTGAGACTGGACAGAGGAACTCTGCCTAGCAGGCAGGCATCCCGGAGTCGCCTCTTCACTGTTGACGTTGAGACTGGACAGAGGAACTCTGCCTAGAAGGCCAGCATCCCGGAGTCTCCTCTTCACTGTTGACGTTGAGACTGGACAGAGGAACTCTGCCTAGAAGGCCAGCATCCCGGAGTCTCCTCTTCACTGTTGACGTTGAGACTGGACAGAGAAACTCTGCCTAGAAGGCCAGCATCCCGGAGTCTCCTCTTCACTGTTGACGTTGAGACTGGACAGAGGAACTCTGGCTAGAAGGCCAGCATCCCGGAGTCTCCTCTTCACTGTTGACACTGGGCAGAGGAAATCTGCCTAGAAGGCCAGCATCCCTGAGTCTCCTCTTCACTGTTGACGTTGAGACTGGACAGAGAAACTCTGCCTAGAAGGCCAGCATCCCGGAGTCTCCTCTTCACTGTTGACGTTGAGACTGGACAGAGGAACTCTGGCTAGAAGGCCAGCATCCCGGAGTCTCCTCTTCACTGTTGACGTTGAGACTGGACAGAGGAACTCTGCCTAGAAGGCCAGCATCCCGGAGTCTCCTCTTCACCATTGACACTGGACAGAGGAACTCTGCCTTGAAGGCCAGCGTCCCAGATTCTCCCCTGATATCTGTGAGTATAACAGAACTCCATATGGCAGGCATAAACCTGAGAAAAAAATCCAACCAGGAAGTGGGAAATCTGAGGTTGGTCGTTCTTCAACTCAACCCCTATTGAAGATACAGTGGGATATTGGTCATGTTGCACTTCCTAAGGCTTCCACTAGATGTCAACAGTCTTTAGAACCTTGTTTCAGGCTTCTACTGTGAAGGGGGGCTGAATGAGAGGGGATTGAGTCAGGTGTCTGGCTAAGAGCCACGGGCTCTTGACACGCGGTCATGAGAGAGTTGGCTCGCGTTCCATTGCTTTTCTACAAAGTGACCTAACATAATCGTTTGTTAAAGCTTTCACTGTAAAGCATGTTTGAAATCAGACACTGTGGCTGGAATAACGAGAATGTTATCTTTAAAACGGTGCCTAATACTTGTATGTTTGAGAAATTTGATTTATGAGATTTCTGTTGTTGGAATTTGGCACCCCGCTAGCGGAACCCCGTTCCCAGACAGGATAAGAGGTTCTCAAAATTCAAATATTCCAGGTTGTACTTTATCGAAAGCTTTTTCAAAGTCAGCTATAAATAGCAGGCCTGGTTTCCCTGATTTTCCTTATATTATCTCTTGGGTATCGTCTATGTAAAGAAGCCTGTCTGATTAGCATGAATAATATCTGACAATACCTTTTTCATCCTATGCATTTTGCATCACTGACTGTGGTGTAAGGGGCATTAAACCCAGTGAAATCAGACCTCGTTGTTGAGTATGTGATAATCTTCCATTTTTATAGGAGTGTACATCAGAAAGGTTTGGTATACCTCAACTGGTATGCCATCCAAGCCTGGAGTTTTCCCAGACTTTTTTTATTTTATTTATTTATTTAATTTTACCCCATTTTTCTCCCCAATTTCGTGGTATCCAATTGTCTGCTGCCAGAAACGGTTTGGGTCTCATGGTGTCTCCCTTTCAGATGGGGAAGCGTTGGGTCTCATGGTGTCTCCCTTTCAGACGGGGAAGCGTTGGGTCTCATGGTGTCTCCCTTTCAGACGGGGAAGCGTTGGGTCTCATGGTGTCTCCCTTTCAGACGGGGAAGCGTTGGGTCTCATGGTGTCTCCCTTTCAGACGGGGAAGCGTTGGGTCTCATGGTGTCTCCCTTTCAGACGGGGGAAGCGTTGGGTCTCATGGTGTCTCCCTTTCAGACGGGGAAGCGTTGGGTCTCATGGTGTCTCCCTTTCAGACAGGGAAGCGTTGGGTCTCATGGTGTCTCCCTTTCAGACGGGGAAGCGTTGGGTCTCATGGTGTCTCCCTTTCAGACGGGGAAGCGTTGGGTCTCATGGTGTCTCCCTTTCAGA